>NC_083339.1:69661023-69964432 GCF_019175385.1 Lycium barbarum
AGCGGCAGAATGTGAGTTCAAGTGATCGGGAAGCTAGTACCTGACACCGTGACTTTATGAGTTTGAATCCTCCGGAGTTTTTTGGGTCAAAGCCGAATGAAGACCCGCAAGGTTTTATTCATGAGATGCTGAGAACATTGAGGATTATTCATGCCTCTGAAACTGAATCTGTGGAGTTGGCATCTTATAGACTCCGAGATGTGGCGGTATTGTGGTACAATAATTGGCTAGCATCAAGGAAGGAAAATGTGCCTCCTCCCGTGTGGCAAGAATTTGTAGATGCTTTCATTCGTCACTATTTTCCACCTGAGGTCCGCCGAGCTAGAGCGGATAGGTTCTTAAATCTAAAGCAAGGAAGTATGAGTGCTCGGGAATATAGCCTTCAATTGAATTCCTTGGCTAGATATGCTCCGACTATCGTGGCCGACATGGGAGATAGAGTGCATCGCTTTGTGAGTGGCTTGGGGCCACATTTGTTCAAGGATTTTTTGACGACTTCGTTACAAAAAGGGATGGATATTTCCCGAATACAAGCCTATGCCCAGAATTTAGAAGGACAACGACATCCGCAAAGGGGTGATCACGACATTGATAGAAGGCAAAGTAAGAGGGCCAGATCTATGGGGGCAGGTAGTGATTATAGAGGGGGATCGAGGCAGACTTATTCCCGATATTCAGGCCAGTCAGTGACTAGTGCGCCTCCACGATTTGCAGATAGGAGATTTGATCGCTCCTTTCCTTCAGGACAGGGTCAGAGTTCGAGAGCTTCGGGTTCTCAGTTTGGGGGTGATTATAGTCAGAGGATACCACCAGTTCCACGATGTAGGCAGTGCAGAAAATTACATTCGAGGCCATGTTGCCAGGGCACAGATGCTTGCTATGTGTGTGGACAGACTGGGCATTTGATGCGAGATTGTCCCTCGAGGTATGGTAGAGGTGAGGTTCAGCCCACATGATCAGCAGTTGGTTCCTCTTCAGTGCGCCCGATAGGGCAGACTCCTCAGATGTCAGCAGGTCGAGGTAGAGGCAGAGGGGGAGCATCTATTTCAGGTACCACTCAGCCCCGTGTGTATGCTTTAGCCGGACGACAGGATCTTGAGTCCTCCCTGAATGTGGTTACAGGTACATCATCTATATTTTCCCATGATGTGTATGCATTGATAGATCCAGGTTCTACACTCTCTTATATTACTCTGTATGTTGTTGGTCGTATTGGGGTGAAACCAGAGCCAATTAAACCTTTTGAGGTATCTACTCCGGTTGCTGATCCCGTGATAGCTAGACAAGTGTATAAAAATTGTGTACTTGTGATATGAAATCGCCAGTCCAAAGCTGATTTAATTGAGCTGGAAATGCTAGATTTCGATGTGATTATGGGTATGGATTGGTTGGCCTCATGTTATGCCAGTGTTGATTGTCGAATGAAAATAGTTCTATTTTAATTTCCGGGAGAGCCCGTGCTTGAATGGAAGGGTAATACAGCATCCCCAAAACGTAGGTTTATTTCCTACCTTAAGGCAAGAAAGATGATAGCCAAGAGCTACATCTATCACTTAGTCCGAGTACATGGCACTGAAGCAAAGTCACCAACTTTCCAATCTGTTTCGGTAGTGAATGAATTTCCAGATGTATTTCCGGGCCTTCCTCCAGAAAGAGAAATTGACTTCTGTTACACCTCAGAAAATTTTGCGTTACTAAGGCTGCAGACAGATTAATGCGAGCTCAAGGAGGAGCAAATATTACAAGTATAAAGAATGAAATTCTACTGTAGTAGCATGAGGATAGCATGAGTATGATATTTGGAATTCGTACAATATGATTGGAATGATACGTTAAAAGATATATAGCCCTCATAACCGTAAGCTGAGGTGGGGCCCACATGATGGGATTTTTATAAAGGACATATGATAAGTTATATGGACAATATATGTGAAGTTAAACACAGCTCAAGAAGGACGCTTGAGCCAAATCCAAGTGTAAGCCCTCCAAAAGATGTTTTTAAGTTACGTTTTCGGGTGATCTGACTTCGGGAGACCATAACCCCATCATTATTTGGGAATTTGGGAAACCACAAATATGAAAGTTGTAGATAATTGAATTAGCTTTCCAACCATAGGTCGTGGGCCTTCACACGACATAGGGATAAAAAGTTATGGACGTTTTAATGTAGCAAAGTCAAGCTGGGCAGTGGGCTCGGCCCAACCCGACTCAAGGTCGGTGGGAACCGACCCACGACCCATATATAAGGGATAAATGCATACAAATTCATTCATTGACAAATCAAGCAGTCTACAAACTTTTAGAGAGAGAGAGAGGAGAGTTAGAAAGAGAAAGTGGAGAATCGAGCAAGTTCGAGGCCCCGAATCCCCAGGCTCGTGAAGGATAAAGTGTAGTACGAGTTGTTGTCATCGTTTTAAGCTAATTATTGAGCTTGGGGGATGATATTTCGTGATTGATCTGCTGCTAAGGTATGTATAAGGTTCCTCTTATGTTATTAAAGTGTTTATTTAGAGTTTTAACGGATTAGAACGGAGGAAATAATGTTAAAAGCTCGTTTGGCATTTTTGGGAGGTTTATGAAGGTGGGGTTGTTTCAGTGGATTTAAATGGATGGAATATCTGAGTTATGATGTATATTGATTGTCGATATTGTTGTTTGACGTTGTTGCTGATGATTTAGCTGAATTGGATTTTCGGGTTTGTCCAGTTTATAAAGGAAATGTTGTCAAAATTCCGTTAGAAATAGAGATAAGTTTAAGGGATTTATTTTAAGGATATATATTGGATGGATTTTTGCAGTAAGTTAAGTATACTGTTGTGTTTTTGAGATTTATTTGTTGTTGGGCTGTTGTGGTGATATACCGAATTGGGAGATACTAATGATATAGAGGAGATGCTGCCAGTTTCGTTTTAGAATTAAGTTATCAATTAATATATATGATATACGAAAGCCTTCTTAAGTCCCGTGCATATTCTTACGATTATAGGTTTGGCATACTAACTGTGAAAAGTTCGTGATTAAGTTGAGTTCCTTGGACGACGTAAGGTATGTAAGGAAAACCTTTCTTCCTTTGGCATGATTCTTGTTGCTATTCATTCTATATGTACTCCATATAATTCCATTCTTAGACGAGTAAGGTCTAAATGTTTCTTGTGATGGCTTATTGATATTGTACTCCTATTTTGTTCCCAAGGGAACACCCATAAGGTGCCAAGTTGTGTTGTGTATATGGTTTTACTAATGATTTCGAGGAAATTAGTTTTATACTAAAGGAAACATAAAGTTTGATTTTCAAAACCACTCCGAAGGGGGTGCGAGATTTTACTACTTCATTTCATTTACGATTTATGTTTACATTCCATAGTATCATCCCTTTGTATTGATATGATCATTTATTCTTTGAGTAGGGCAATAAGATGAAATTAAGTAGAATATAAGTAGTAAGAATTTCATAACAATTCTACCCTCAAACCTGGAAGTATGTCCTCCTAAGTCTAGTGAGGTACAAATTTGATAACTTCTTATAAAGACTAAGGCTAATAACTGGATTGTGATGAATTGATTAATGAGTTATGATATAAATTGAAATTGATATTTGTGGATTGAGTTTGTGTAGATATGATGGTGATATTAAGCCGGAAGCGGCTGCCCGAAGGGGCCATCATTATTAAGCAGGAAGCGGCTACCCGAAGGGGCCATAATTATTATGCCGGAAGCGGCCGTCCGAAGGGACTATTGTGATACTAGCCGGAAGCGGCTGTCCGAAGGGACCATTGGCTTAACATGTCGGAAGCGGCATGTGTGTTGGATTGCATCATTTACTTAAAGATTGTTTTGAGACTTCGTGTGCACATTTATGTTTCTTCCAGCGAAGGCTGCAGGTATTGAGTTAGATTGAGATTTCTTCTCTCCTAAATCAAATTATTATTATGATTTGTTACCACCTTACATACTCAGTACATTTTCCGTACTGACGTCCTTTTTCCTGGGGACGCTGCGTTCATGTCCGCAGCCCCAGATTGTTTGGCAGGTTAAGTGTATAGCTAGAATGCTTGGACGTCAGCTGGGATTGGCAAGTTCCACCTCATTCTGGAGATGTGCTGAGTCATGTATAGATATGCATGATTATGGGTATGTCAGGGCCCTGTCCTGACTCATAATGTTCAGTTCCCTTCTTAGAGACTTCTGCAGACAGTGTCCTGTGGTATATTTGTCGAGATGTCGACAAAGTGATGTCAGTTGAGTCATTTGTGGATTTTAAAAGAGTTTGTATTTTAGATGATTTCAATTGGTTTAAAGTACTTATTTGATTGAAAGTTTTCATAATCATTATACAGATAATGATTTCTATTTGGAAAAGTTTCATGTTTTTGAAAGTTTTTGAAATGACAGGTTTTGATAGAGCGAATGTCTAAGGGTTCGCTCGACTCTGATGAGAGTTGGGTGCCCATCATGCCCTACCATTGTTAGGGTGTGACAACTTCGCTATTGATGTGCTGCCGGACACCAAGCCTATTTCCATTCCTCCTTATCAAATGACTCTGGCAGAATTGAAAGAGCTAAAGGCACAGTTGAAAGATTTACTTGAGAAGGGGTTTATTAGTGTCACGACCCAACCCCGTAGGCCGTGAATAGTGCCCGAGCTGGACACTCGTATACACCTATTAACTATAATCATCCACAGCTAGCATAACAAGGAACTTATATATATATATATATATATGTATATATATATATAGGCAAGACATTGCTTTAAAGCTGTCGCATAAAAGCATATCATAGCCACCTGTCTCCTGAGGAGTTACAACTTTCAACAGATTATATCGCACATAAGCCGGCAGGGCTGTCATTATATAGGAAACGTCCCAGCTAAACACAAGCCAATAAGGCTACCATGACATATGCATATATATCTACGCAAGCCGACAAGGCTGCCACTACACACAACATTCCAAAACATATATATACATACGCAAGCCGACAAGGCTGCTACTACGAGTGGACCCAAAACATAAGTCATGTCCACGTAACTAAACAGAAACTATATACAGACCCACACATATGTCTACAGACCTCTAAGAGTAACGACAGTATCATATGACGGGACAGGGCCCCGCCGTACCCTGAACAAACACATATATACAACAAAGAGGATCTGTACCACAAAGCTAGGCTCCAGAACAAAGGAGCACTCCAAAATAGCTGAATAGATAACTTATGCTGGCGGATCTCCGAAACGAGCGTCTGTACCTGCGGGCATGAAACGCAGCCCCCAGAAGAGAGGGGGTCAGTACGGAATATGTACTAAGCATGTAAAGCATGAAATATAGTAAATAGGATCATACTGAGACAAGGAGTGTAGAACCCAGTACAACAACTAGAAAACCATAAGACTTACCTTTGACATAAATCATATGTGTCAACATCACCCCCACACCATTATAGGACTTAATAACATAACTAGATAATCATCCTGTACATAAGCATATATAACTTGTCCCGGCCCTCTAGTGAGGGGCTCGGTAAATAAAATCATCATATACATGTACATATAACGTGTCCCGGCCCTCTAGTGAGGGACTCGGTGAATAAATGATCATATGCCATCCTGGCCGCCATCCCCATATCATCATGTCATCATGTTATCATATCATCATATACATATACATATAACATGTCCCGGCCCTTTAGTGAGGGACTCGGTGAATAATGCAGTGGATCTGCGCACGAAAACATGTCCTGGCCCGGGACTCAGTGAAGGATGTAACAGTAAGCACGAGCAGAGTAGTGAGTAACCATATACATACAAATCATCTTTGAGACTCAATAGATAAGTAGACTAATCAGCTCTAAAGTATCAGGATAATAGCCATATTAAGTTCTTTCTAAATGTCATTATGAACTATATCAAGGAACGTCTCAGGGATCATATATATGTGTCAAATTAATATGAGATAGCTTATGAAAGTCAAGGACACCACTCATTATGGAATTCTTTAAGAATAGGGACTTCTATACATCATATACTAGTCAATCATATAAGAGACTCAAGGGCAATAGCTCAACTATCCTGAGAGTTCCACATCAAGAAACGAATAAAAATCATAAGTCATGCTCGGAACTAATGAGTAGAATTACTCCAAAGCTCATATCATATCTTACTTACATCTAGGACATGCCAAAAGAAATAAGGGATAGGCTTTACATACCTTTAACGTTTAGTCGCAACACAACACGTACACGCTGTCCAATAGTACTTTATCCTATATTAAGATATCAAGAACTACGATTAGGCTACGAGGGAATCCAATACGTATTCTAACGTTAATAACCCCTTTCTAAACAATTAGACGAGTTTCGTTCGTATTCAAACCAACTACTACCACTAAGCCAATATCATTTAAACATGACTCGAGGAAACTCCGGACAGCCCGTACAATATTCAAAACAACCCAATCAATATACAAAACAACCCGCAATCTTCACACTTGACAAGAACAACAACACATTCTTTCTTCCAATTCACAAATCCTACCAACAATCACATGTTTAACAACATCATTTATACAATTATAAGAAACTATATTAACATCATATTAGCTTCTACAACAGCCCACAAACAATTACAACTTCAACTTGAACTATTAAACTTCATTTTCACCATAACGTCCATAACAACAACAACTAAAACATCAAACAATTCAATCCACCAATTTCTCCTAAATCATCCCCTACACGGCCTCAACAACATCACACATAACTTCATTAATTTCATTCATTTATACAAACTACAACACGTTCAAATCATCCCCAATACATGTACAAGAAAGTTGAATCTTACCTTGAATACTTGGCT
Source organism: Lycium barbarum (assembly GCF_019175385.1). Lineage (NCBI taxonomy): Eukaryota > Viridiplantae > Streptophyta > Magnoliopsida > Solanales > Solanaceae > Lycium > Lycium barbarum. The sequence goes on from NC_083339.1 coordinate 69,667,880, forward strand.
TTTCAACTTGGCTACAACTTGTGCCTTGAGTTTGATACTTGTTCTTGCTTCTCCAACAACTACTACACGCTATTGTATACCTTGTAAGGAGTTGAATTGATTGAGAACTTTATTTTGTTGATCAACTTGGGGAGTTTCATTCTCGGCCAGCCATGGCCCGGAGTCTCTCTCTCTACCTCTTTGATGTTCTAGCTTGTGAAGATGGAAAATGACTTGGTTAAGTGATGAATGATTCATCATTTTCCTATTTATAGGATGTCCATGAATTGCACATGTGTCCCACCCAATGGTTGAGCCAATCACACTTGGCCAAATCAGGGTGGGGCCCACACGACCACTAATGGCCTATTAGTGAAGTAATTAAGTTATTAATCCCACTTAATAATCTAATCATGGTTAATTAACCCCTAATGTCCAATAATATTTCTATACCAAATAAAATTTATAAGAGACTTGTGCATTGAAACAAAATCGAAAGTTAAAAGTCTCTACCTCGTACCCTAAAATAGTCTTGTCTTTAACTTGTCGCGTTCAGCTTAAAATATCCCAATGTACAAAAATACGGGATATAAAAATTAGACCCAGTTCATCACCGTGGGGAGTACCAGTCTTGTTCGTGAGAAAGAAAGACGGTTCCCTACGAATGTGCATCGATTATAGGCAATTGAACAAGGTGACGATAAAGAACAAGTATCCTCTCCTAAGGATTGATGATTTGTTTGATCAACTACAGGGTGCCAAGTGGTTTTCTAAAATAGACTTGAGGTCGGGTAATCATCACGTGAGAGTTAGAGAAGAAGATATCCCCAAAACAGCCTTCAGAACAAGATATGGCCATTTATGAATTCTGGGTGATGTCGTTTGGGTTGACTAATGCTCCGGCAGTGTTCATGAATTTGATGAATAATGTATTCAGGCCTCTCTTGGATCTATTCGTGATAGTATTCATTGATGATATTCTGGTATATTCTCGCACAGAATCAGAACATGCCGATCACTTACGAATTGTTCTTGGAATTCTTCGACCCCGAGAATTATATGTAAAATTCTCAAAGTGCGATTTTTGGCTGAATTCTGTAACATTTCCGGGCCATGTTATTTCAGATAATGGCATTCGAGTCGACACCCAAAAAATTAAAGCTGTGAAGACTTGGCCAAGGCCTACGACGCCTACAGAAGTTCGTAGTTTTCTGGGATTGGCAGGGTACTATAGAAGGTTCGTAGAAGGGTTTTCGTCTATTTTGGCCCCATTGACGAAGCTAACCCAAAAGTCAGCTAATTTTCAGTGGGATGATGCTAGTGAACGCAGTTTCCAAGAGTTGAAGGACATATTAACCTCAGCTTTAGTCTTAACACTTCCAGAAGCGCCAGATGTAGGGCTGGGCGTTCAGTATTCGGTTCGGTATTTTTAAAGTTCGGGTTCGGTAATTCGGTATTCGGTAATTGAAAGTATATACCAAATACCGAACTTTCAAACTTCGGTTCGGTATTTCGGGAATCAGTAAATCAAATTTCGATTCGGTACGGTATTCGGTAATACCATTTTTTTGCTAGCAGCTACATTCATTCATCATGTGCAAGAGTTCACATCACAATTTTAGAACAATTTTAATCAAGTTTAAAAGAACAATTTTAGAAAATCATGCCACAGTCATCGTCAAACATAAGATACTTATAGCATTCTAAAATCTAAGCTTTCTCCTCACAGCCCCAGCAGGAAGCAAGATTTTATTATATAGCACAACTGCACAAGAATATACAATCCTATATCTATCAGTAATGAAGTGTCGATCAAATATGTTCAGACACGAGCTTAGAAATATGATAAAAGAAGCCGCAAGTACTGTAAGCTTTGTATTACATTCTACCTAATCTTCTCAAAGGTGTTTGAACCATAGTCAATGCTATAAAACTACAGTGTGTTGATAATATATTCGACAGTAATTTTTATCAAAGATAGCCTCAAGTCCAAATTAGATACTGTACTAAAGTCATACCAGGCCTACTGATGGAACGGCAGAAGATAACTCAAACTTGTAAGCTGGACCTGCCAGATCAAGTTATGAATTTACCTACAAATTCCAATCACACAAAAGAAAAACAGAAGGATTGGCACGTCTGAAAGTGGAGTAACAATCAAGAAATTATCAATAACATAAAAAAAAAAAATACACACACACATTCAGATCAGTAATCAAATGAAAATTCAGATCATTGATCATAAGCAGCACTATCTTGGGGCTGATCAGTCGTACAATATTGGTATTTAATTTCAGTATTCGGTATTTACCGAATTACCGAACAGTATAATTGTAAATACCGAATACCGATCCCGAAATATAAATTTTTATAGTTCAGTACCGAATACCGAAATAGCCGGTTCGGTTCGGTAATTCGGTTTTCGGTATTTTATGCCCAGCCCTAGCCAGATGGCTATGTTGTGTACTGTGATGCTTCCGGCGTTGGGTTAGGATGCATGTTAATGCATCATGGTAGAGTTATTGCTTATGCTTCGAGACAGCTGCGGAAACATGAAATGAACTATCCAACTCATGACCTCGAATTAGCTGCAGTTATTCATGCGTTAAAGATGTAGAGGCATTACTTGTATGGTGTGCGTGTTGATATCTATACAGATCACAAGAGTCTTCAGTATATTTTCAAGCAGAAGGAGTTAAATCTGCGGCAGAGGCGGTGGTTAGAATTGTTGAAAAACTATGATGTGAGTATTTTATACCACCCCGGAAAAGCAAATGTAGTAGCTGATGCACTTAGCTGCCGATCAATGGGTAGCCTATGTGAAGTTTCCCCGGAAAAGAGAGAGATGATTCATGAGCTCCACCAATTAGCTAATCTTGGAGTGCGTGTAATTGATTCGGGTAGTGCAAGGATTAGTATTAATGATCCCACAGTTTCGCCCCTGAATATGGAAGTAAAAGAACGTCAGTATGAAGATCCTCAGTTGAGCCATTATAGAGACGAAGTTCATGAAAAAGAGAAGTCTCCATCTGAAACTTCTATGGATGGAATTCTTAGATACCGAGGCAGGCTATGTGTGCCGAATGTCGCAGAATTGCGCCGGCGAATTCTAGAAGAAGCCCATTATTCTCGGCATTCTATTCACCCAGGTGCAACAAAGATGTATCACGATCTCAAATTGATATATTGGTGGGATGGCATGAAGAGAGACATAGCAGAATTTGTAGCCCAATGTCCAAATTTCCAACAAGTAAATATCAAACATCAAAAGCCAAGAGGATTATTGCAAGCAATAGAAATCCCTACTTGGAAATGGGAAGTGATCAATATGGATTTTATTGTGGGGTTACCTCGTTCCCGAGGCAAGTATGATTCCATATGGGTGATTGTGGATAGACTCACGAAAGCAGCTCATTTTCTTCCGGTCAGGATCACATACTCGGATGAAGATTATGCAAGGTTGTATCTCAAGGAAATTATGCGACTCCATGGTATTCCACTATCCATTATCACAGATAGAGGAGCACAGTTTACAGCCAAGTTCTGAAAATCCTTTCAAGAAGGTCTAGGTACCCAAGTGAAGCTTAGTACGACATTTCATCCGCAGATTGATGGACAAGCCGAACGTACTATTCAGACCTTGGAGGATATGCTAAAAGCATGTGTTCTAGATTTCAGAGGAAGCTGGGATGATCATTTTCCTCTAATCGAATTTGCATACAACAATAGTTATCATTCCAGTATCCAAATGGCTCCGTATGAAGCTTTATATGGAAGGAAGTGTAGATCCCCAATTGAATGGTATGAAACAGGAAAGTACAATTAATAGGCCCTGGATTGATTCAGCAAGCGGTAGAAAAAGTCAAGGTGATCCGAGATCGATTGTTGACAGCCCAAAGTCGCCAAAATTCTTATGCGGACAACCGCCGGCGAGACTTGGAATTTCATGTTATATCCCGCATTTCGCGCATTCGGAAAATTCAATATAATTGCGAGAGGTTGAGTGTAAGCCTACATTTTAACCTTGTTTAGTACATAAGTTGTTTATAAGAGTTATGGGTGCGGAAATAGTGAGGAAGGCTAAGGGAAAAATTGGAAATTGGGAAAAAAATAGTTTTCATGAATTACAATTAGTCATGGAATAATTGGGCGTGAAAATAAAAAATAATAATAAAGAAGCCCAAGAGGTGGTCGGCCATATGGCAAGGTGGCCCAAGGCCCATGAAAATTTTAATTCAAGAAATAAATAAAGAGATGGCCCATGTATTAATTCATTTTATCTCTTGGAATGTTCAAGAAAATAGAAGAAAAAGAAGGCAACAACATTGAAGGCCATTCGGCCATGGAGGATTTAACAAGAACCTTGAAAAAACAAATTGTTCAAAAATTATTTCCTACTAATTGGAAGGTCCTTAGCAAGATGAAGTGATTATTGGAGCAAGAAAAACATATATTCATGCAAGTTGTAGATTCTAGCCAAGTGGAGAAGCTAGGAAGAAAAGGTAAGATTTAATCCCTTTTTATATGTTATGAAGGGTTTGTTTATGTTGTAGTAGGTAGAAATGGATAGAATTCGTGAAAATATGGAAATTTGCATGGTGGTTGTGTGTATATGCATGGGCCGTGTGTGTGTGTTGTGTGTAGGGAGGATGGGACAATTTCTATGTAATAATTTGATTGTTGTAGATAAGTATTCTATGATGGGAATAAGAATTTGATGATTCAAATTGATGTTGGAATTGTTATGGGCTGATTTGGAAGCCAATATGATATTAGTGTCGTTTCTTTATTCATGAGTATAATGTTGTTAGAATGTGTGTTGTTGGGATAGTTCATGAATTTGGAAGCAAGAAATGCATTAAAAATTGTTTCTAGGGAAGTTGGGGAGTTTTCGGGTGAATTATGGTTTTGGTGGAATTTTTGTATATTTTGTAGAATGATATGAAATGCTTTCGAATTGTATTTGAATGATCTTGAATTAGTAAATGAATATGAAAACGTTGATATTGGTTTGAAAGTGTGAAGTTGGAGTAGAAGTTGTTGCATTATGTAGAAAGGAAGACTATTTATGTTAGAATGTGTTTTGTATTGATTGTTGGTGTTGTTGGTATTGCTGTGGGTATTTTTGTTGACATTTGGCCAAGTTAAATTCTCGGGGATGTTGAATTTATAGGGTAGATGCTGCCCAAATTTCTGTAGACAAGTATGGATTTAAGATTTAATTCCTAAAGGCTTATAATCAATATTTGGTAATTGTGACCAATTGTAGATTTTGGAGGGAACGGGATTTGATTTTGGACAAGCGTAAAAGGCAAATAAGGTATGTAAAGCTCTACTTTTTCTTTCTTTGGCATGTCCTAGTTATGATAGGCTATGATACGAACCTCGGGGATAATTCTACTCCTTAAAATCCGAGCTTAATTTTGACCCTTTTTCATTCAATGTAATTGAATTAGGTTTTGTTGGAAAGATATGTTTAAACACCTTATTACTCCAAAAAGGGTCTTGCGTCATAAAACGTTCATAACTTTCACAAAGAGAACCGGAATGCCCGAAACTTTCGTTGACGTCTCCATAAGGCCTAACGTCCGTAATTTATGTACGCCACCTCGACTTGACCCGAGGTGAGCCCTCAATTTCCGAAACCTTCTTGTATTGTTCTATTTGACCTATTTCCGTACTATGATTAAAAGAAACCTTTAGATATTGTTCCGACTACTAAACGATAGTTGTTTTAACTATTCCATTGAACCCTATGATATATTTTGATATGTACAAATGATCTCAGAATTTTTTCTTTAACATAATCCGTCGTGACATCCGAAAGGTACGTACTATGGCTATCGTTTGATTTCTTTTCTAAATGACCTATCGTTCGGACTATTCTATCGAGTCTTTGTAAATATTTTATGATGCATATAGTTTCTCACTACTCTACTCGTGGATGCCTCAATGCTTCCTTCACTGAGCCCGGGCCAGGATATGTTATCACGCGTATTCCACTGCATTGTTCGCCGTGCCTCGATGTGAGGGGGCAGGTATACATGTACATGGGTTGTGGAGTATGCTGTGCCATGTACACATATTCTGATATTTGATGATATGATATGATATGGCCATCTGATATGTTATGATATGTTATGATACATTACGGAGATATTCCCTAGTCTGGAGTTATGCTGTGTTGTGGCGCCAGTGACGGGGTGGCGACCACATTCTATCCACCGTGTCCCATAATGGGGCCGGATATAGCATATGTTCTGACTTGCATTACCTATGTTTTATGAGTAAGCATTTTGATACTCCTGTTATTGCACTTATTTTCTGTACTCCCTGCTCAGATTATGATTCTGATTATTGTATCTCATGCTTTACATACTCAGTACATATTCCGTACTGACCCCCTTTCTTTGGAGGCTGCGTTTCATGCCGCGCAGGTACACCCAGATGATGTGAAGTTATTGTAGAGGATGTTCCAGCAGAGTTGGCAAGCTTCATTTGCTCCTAGAGTACTGCCGAGTCAGAGTTTGTATGTTATGCTTTTCTGGATTGATGTTAGAGACTTTGCAGACAGGGTCGTGGGTATAGTATGTCAGTTGTGTAAAGCGGCTTCGTCAGCCGATATGTCATTCTGTATTATGTATTAAATTCTATGTGATCACAGATTCTGCTTGATTTGAAAAGCATCGAAAAGAATATTTTGAGAGGTTATTATGTATTTTCTTTTTATTTGATTTAAAAGTCTAATAAGATTATGTGTGCCCTAAAGGTCTGTGGGTTCGCTTGGCTCCGGATGTGGGGCCGGGTGCCCATCACACCCTAGTGGAATTAGGGTGTGACGTTTCACGTTAATGATTGGGTATTTTTGAAAGTGTCGCCAATGAAAGGGGTGATGAGATTTGGCAAGAAAGGGAAATTAATTCCTCGATACATTGGACCCTATAAAATTATCCGCAAGGTGGGTCATGTAGCCTACGAGTTGGACTTGCCTTCGGAGTTTGAATTAGTCTATCCAGTCTTCCATGTTTCGATGCTCCATAAGTGTGTTGGAGATCCCACAAAAATTTTCCCAATAGATGATGTGCAAGTGACAGAAAGGCTAGCATATGAAGAGGTGCCCATTGCCATCTTAGACAGGCAAGTACGAAGACTTCGAAATAAGGAAGTAGCTTCAGTCAAAGTTTTGTGGAGAAATAACAACCGAGAAAAAATGACTTGGGAGGCGGAAGAGAAAATGAAATCCACATATCCGCACTTATTCCAACCCCCAGGAGAGGTTCAAGATGAAACACTAACATTATAAGGTATGTATGCTTTCTTTTCATGCTTCTGGTCGTGTGTGGCCAATTTTTATAGTTATTGTGTTGTGGCCCTGTGAAGCAGTATTATTATGGGTTGTTGTGACAGGATGGTAGTGTCATATTACAGGGGAAACTCTGGCGAATTTTTCGTAGAATTCCCAGGTGTTTAACATTCGAGGACGAATGTTCCAAAAAGGGGGAAGAATGTTACACCTCTAAAAATTCCCCAATAACGTACAGTGAATAGACTAGAAAAAGGCACGACGTATGCGTTGTTTCGATAAGTAAGAAATAGCATTTGAGTATCCTAATCGAGAATCAAAGACATTTGATGTAAGGGAAGAAGGTTTGTCGAGAAATGGCAATTTATACGATGTGTAACGGAAAGAAATTACAAGTAACGAGTTAATGATAATTAAAAGGTGCTTTGGAGAGAGTTATAACATCCTTTAGATTGTTAGTGAAGTGATAAACAAGTGCTAAGAAGGTTCCCTAAGGATTGGAGATCAAATGAAGTGACAAGAAAAAGATCAATGAAAGGATGAGTTATACGGTCGATTATACGGTCCGTATAATGGACCGTAGGATTGTCACAAAATGAAGTTGTGGAGTTATACGGACCGTACAAATTTATACAGACCGTATAATGTGCCGTGAAATCGACACAGAATGGGATGACTACTGGAGCTGTTTCACGGTCACTTATATGGACCGTACAAATTTATACGGACCGTATAAGTGTCCGTAGAATCTCGTCGGGACAGTTTTTAAAAGTTGATATAAGGACTTCACCACATTAATTTCATTTCATTCTTCTTCTACACAACTCAAGAATTCTCTAGAACCTTCCACACACCCAATATACACGAAATTATGAGAAATTGATGATCAACTTCATCAAACCAACAAAACTAAGTGTGACAAACACATCAAAGTCCATCCAAGTCAAGAAATTCCATGGAAAGTGAAACTAGGGTTTTGCTCAAGTGAAGTATTTCCACCCAAAGCTTATTCCTACACCATCTAAGGTATGTTTTATGGTATTTAGATGTTATTTAAGGTACTTGAAAAGTTGAAACACATGGATTGTAGAAGATATAGGAAATGGGTCATGAATCAGTGAATAGTGTCATTGTTGAGTAGTAATTTGGGGTGAATTATAAATATTGGTATGTTGTGATTGTATGTATGTTATGAACGACATTTAGAACATGTAATGATTATTATGTATGAGAAAATGCAATAATGAACTATGACCATGATTATGAAGAAATTGGAGGGAAATGGTGAAATGTGGGTAATGTAGATGAATGATGATTGTTGTTTGCGATATTGTGAATGTTGTCATGGATGTTGGGAGTTGACATATGATATGGGGAAAAGTTGTATAAACAAAGGAAATGCTGCCCAATTTTCTTTAGCTTGAGTAAGTACGTTTAAGTAATCGATTAGCTAATGCTCATGCGACTTCTCTTGAAGGCATTGAAGGAGAGCAAGCAAGCGATAGCTTAGTTAAACGAAAAAGGTATGTAAGGCTAATCCTTTCCTTCTAAGGCATGAATCTTCTTAATTCTCCATGATCATTCTACACGATGGAGACTATGAGTCCATGAATATACAAAGCTACATACGCACATGATTAAGAAAGGAAATCCGATACGAGCATGATAGTGATGATGATGAATATAAGTATGAGGAATCCTAGTGTATTATAAGATGTCCATGAAGCTAATAATTCTAAGTACGTGTGCTTCTCTTTGCAAACACTCACCTTAAATTGTAAGTTCCTTCAAGGTGAGATATGATGTTGATGATTATTCCATAATATAATCGGGGGCTCACGACCTTATGTCACCCCGACATAGCCATAATTGCCTCCAAATTCTAGCGTATGTTCTTAATGATAAATGTATAATGATGCTAAGTCAAGATACGTCTATGAGATGATCAATAATGTAAAATTATAACCTACCTATGCTATGTATGAAAGGGTTGAGTTACGATGGGTATATGATGATATGATTACACCGTGCCTAGATTGCCGGACATGTCACCGCTAATGCGGGCAGCTATGATTACACCGTGCCTAAATGGCCTGGCATGTCACCGTTAAGACGGGCTGCTATGTATACACCGTGCCTAGAAGGCCGGACATGATCACCACTAGTGGGCGGCATATGATGGTTACCCGGACGCGGGTTAACGATGAGGATTATGATGTGATGATATATGCGCTGTGATGACGTATGTACTATGTTTATATAAATATACGATATATGTGCGAGACGTATTCACCTATGAAACACATGCAAGTTGTACCTTCCTCTTAAGGCTCATGATTCTTCTATTATGTTTACTTCGTTTTTGTCTTACATACTCAGTACAATGTTCATACTGACGTCCGTTTTCTTTGGACGCTGTGTTCATGCCCACAGGTAGACAGGGAGGTGAGCTTGATCTAGACTCGTAGGAGCTGTGAGCTGACTGGAGAGCACTCCATTGTTCTGGAGGTGCCTTGATTATTCTTTTGTGTACATATGTATATTTTGGGCACGACAGGGTCTTGTCCCGTCTATATATCTAGTACTATAGTAGAGGCTCATAAATACGCAGTTGTGGGTTATATGGTCTCACGAGGTCACTATTATATATGCATGTATATTATCTTTTTGATAGCCGAAAGGCTTATGTATATCAAAATTAATTATGTTTTCAAATGAAAAATTGTTGTCTTATGATTATGAGAATATGAATGGTAAAGAAGTGTACAATGACTATGACGAGTAAGGAAATGAGTGGTGCTCGGCGGTTATCCCCGGGTACCCGTCACGGCCCCTAGTCGGGTCGTGACAGAGCTACCCATTAGTAGGGAGACAAGGACGAAAAAAATGGCATGATTATCAGAGTCTTTGCAAGACGACGAGCGATTATAGCATGATAAATCAAGACTACGATAAAGGAAATAGAGCGAGCACGGGATACGAGTTGATATCTGACTATGTACATAAGAACAAAGAGGTGATGGAGTGCATAGATGAGTCCAATGAAAGAGTTAAGAACGCGGGAAGAAACTGACCAATGTATGGTATAAAGATACGGCGATCGGATTCTAAGAGGAAGGCAACGAACCAACGAAGATGTTGTAGGTTGTAAACTACAACATTCGAGGACGAATGTTTTTAAGGGGGGAAGGATGTTACACCCCGGAAAATTTTGCATTGCTAAGACTGTAGGCGGGTTAGTATGAGCTCAAGGGAGATTAAAGTTATACAAGAATTAGGGATGAAGATTATATTATCTGAGTATAAGAATACATATATATATATATATATATATATATATATATATATATATATATATATATATATATATATATATATATTTGACGTTGAAGACTGTATGGAGTAAATCAGTTAACACGTTACTTGATGAATAACTCTTGTAACAGTAAGTTAAGGTGGGGCCCACATGTCGGGGTTTTGTAAAGAACATATGAAAAGTGATATGAGTAGTACATGGGAAGTTGAGCATGTCTTAAGAAGGACCCTTAAGCCAAATATGTGCATAAGCCCTCCAAAAGGATGATTTAAGGATACGTTTTCGGATAATCTGACTTGGAGGGGCCACAACGCTATTATAAGTTTGGAAATTGAAAATACACGACAAATGAAAGTTGTAGATAATTGAAAGAGCTTTCCAACCATAGGTCGTGGGCCATCATACGGTATCGGGATCAAGAGTTATGATCATTTTAAGATAAAGACTCCAAGCTGCCAAATGGCTTCCACGGGCCCCACTTGAGAAGGTCGGTGGAACCGACTTATGATGGGTATAAATACCCCCATTAACTTCAGTTTTCAGCATTTTACATTCTCAAAAGTACTAGAAACTTCCCAACACAACCCCTAAACATTTATAGCCCATTAAATCAAGAATTTAACAAGATTACACCAAACTAGTCCATGAAAGATGATTGTTCTTGCTTCTACTTGATGTAGTGGTAAGTTTGGTGTTGACGAAAGTTGGTGTTGCTGAGTTTCTTCAAGTATAAGGTATGTTCTTCATCATATCTCTTATGTTGAGTTGATTTGAAGGTTTAGCAAGTCTTAAAAGTAAAAATAGTTATGGAGGAAAGGTCATAAAGCGTTGTGTTGTAGTTGTTGTGTTTATGGACTGTTTTGAGCATGTTGTTGCCGTGCGGCTGGGCATATTTACATGTATAGAGATGGTATCTGATGTTGTTAGTGTGTTGATGAGATTATCCTCTTTGATTAGAAAGAAAGGAAGTGTATATTGTTGTTATATGTTGAAAAAACATCGTGTGGGATGTTTATGCAATATATTCGTATCGTTTTGTTGATGTTGGTATTGTTGTAGTTGTTGATTGGTTGTTGAATTCTAATTTTGGGCTAGGCATATAAACAGAGGAGATGCTGTCAAAATTTCGGAAGATTCTAGAAAGATTTATTTGAAGGCTTAGGATAAGTATATAACAATAGGCCTAATCATAGTATGAATGGAATTATATGTAGACGGATAAGTGTAGGTAGTTGGAGGCTAAAAAGGTATGTTAAGGCTCGTCCCTTTCTTTCTAAGGCACGATTCCTATAGTATGATTTCATAAGTGTTTTCATAACCTTCTTGTTTTCAAACGCTAAAAGTCTATGGTTCTTAAAGCTTCTCATGATGTCGAGGATAAGAATGATTTTATGATGGTGACAACGATAATAATGATTTTGTGTTTTAAGAACTCAAGTTTATGATTTCAAAGCGAATATGAGAATGTGGAGCTATTTCTAGATTTTCTCAATTTTATTCATTGATGATGACTCTACTTGTAAAGGATCCAAGGTGTATGTAAAGCTATCCCTTCTTTCTTTTGTACATGATTGCTCCTAATATTCTATTCGTGAACATTGTTATGGCCTCACTTCAGCGAGTCCCTCACTAGAGGGCCGGGCACGTATTCGTGAGTATTGTTAATGTATCATTTCACCGAGTCCCTCACTAGAGGGCCGGGTATGTATTCGTGCATATTGTTAATGTATCACTTCTCCGAGTCCCTCACTAGAGGGCCGGGTACGTATTCGTGCACAGTTTCATTGCATTGTTCACGGAGTCCCTCACTAGAGGCCGGGTATGTATATTATATATATTAATGGGCCGGGTAAGCTATCTATTTTATCTAGTCCCATAATGGGTCGGGTACGCTATCTATTTTATCTAGTTCCTTAATGGGCCGGCTACGCTATATATTTTACCGAGTCCTATAATGGGCCGGGTACGTTATATATTTTACCGAGTCCTATAATGGACCGCGTACGGTATATTATATATATGCATGACTCTCATCTCATAAGGCACAAATGCATTGGTATATTTGATTATCATGCTCGTCTCCTGTCATCTTTTACTTTGTCATGATATTTTTTATTGTACTTCATGCTTTACATACTCAGTACATTTTCCGTACTGACCCTCTTTTTTCGGGGGCTGCGTTTCATGCCCACAGGTACATATAATCAGTTTGGTGATCCTCCAGCTTAGGACTGCTACTCAGCTGCTTAGAGAGCTCCATTGTTCCGGAGCTTGAGTCATTTTGGTACAGATCCTTTTGACATAGACGTTGTTATACTCTTAGAGGTCTATAGACATATGTGGGTTGTGTATATGGTTTGGTCAGCTATACAGATGTAGATCGTTTTGGATATTCCCGCGTATAGTGGCAGCCTTGTCGACTTTCATATTTTGTTATGTATGGTTAACTGTGACTCCTCAGGAGACAGGTTCATTCGGATATATGGCATTATGAGTCTACAACATGCTTTTACAGATTTTCACATTGTCTATAGTATCTGTCTAACTATATCTAGCAGGTTCATATACGAGTGTCCAAATCGGGCACTAGTCATGGCCCATCGGTTTAGGTCATGACAATAAGTGTATCTCTTTTGAAAATATGCCATGATTTATCCCAGTGATACCCTTCTTCAAACTAAAGTTCAAGTATATCTCTTTTGTTTGAATGACTTAAGGATTTGGCTTGACCCCAAAAGATTTGAAAATACTTAAGTCTTTCCCCATTTTGAAATCCATTTTTTTCGTCCATAATACTATATTATGAAATCAGCCTTTCGATCCTTTAAGCCTTAAAAATCATTTCAAGCCTTTTGTCCAAGGCAAACCAATCCAAAACAGTTTCCGTTTTTACTTCAATAAATTGGTATTCTTATACATGCATATATCTTGTGTTTCGTTCCCAATTTATGAAGATATTATCAAGTTTAAAGAAAATCATTTGCCATGTTTTATGCAACATTTATCTTTGTTGGGTCTAATTTGAAAACCGTTTGAAAGTTTCCTAATACATTCTACGCGATTTTTCTAAGTTCTAAGCATTCGAGTTTCAATATTTATACAAGCATTCTTACGTACATATACATATACATATAAAAAATAAAGAAAGGAAGGCTAGTGGGCCTACCTAGCCCACCAGTTAACCATTTTCACCCATGGTTGAGCATTCGCAGGTTTGGACTAAATAAATAAGAAGATGTTGGGGCTCTGGGCCAATAGTGGCTCATAGGAATTTAGCTTGAGTGGCACACGTTGCGAAATTCATGCAAAAGAGGGAGGGGAAAAAGAAAGTAGAGGTTAGAGAGTATCTACACTTAGCAATTAACTAAATATGAATTTAAAACATTCAGTCACAATCACGTATACAAATATATATATCCAATGTCTTTCAGTGTATCATATTGAAGTGCCCAGAAAAGGCCCTGAAAATAAGACTCAACAAAGACAAACCCAGCATATCTCAAAGTAAACAATAGGCCCAATCAAACATACATGTGTAGATTTCAAAGTCAATATCAAAATAAACTATGAGGAGAAAAGGGTGTTTAAAGGGATAGTCCCAATCCGACTCATATCAGTCTCAATCCATAACAAGAACATGAAATACCATGGGTATACACGATATACAACCCAAAATATACCGGGGTATATAAGGAGCATATATATTGTACATACCTGGTGTATATTCAACTATAATCAAATCAAATAGAAAGAAAGGAGGAGAAGAGAGGCAGTGTAAGCAAGCAGGGCATAGTATTCATTTTTTTTATCAATCTCGAAATCAATGTTGTTACATCTCGGAGGTTCGGATCGTTGCATTGTGAGTAGACCAACATGAGCTCTAGGTGATCATGAATCCCTTCTGATATTAAGGAGAGTACTTGATAGCTTTAAATGTGTACCATAAGATTTTAAAGTCATATGAATCGGTGAAACTAAGTTCGTCAAAGGAAGTGAAATGCAAGTCATTTTTGGAAAGGTTTTCGCAATAATTGAGTTAATAATTATTTAGTAATGTCTTGAGGAGGAGCTATAGGGCCTCTTAGATAGTTAGTGAAGTGTTATATAAGTGTCAATATGGCAACATAAGGATTGGGAGTTGAACGAATCGACGCGTGAAAGTTTCAGAAAATGTTGGGTTGTACGACCACTTATACGGACTGTATAAGTTATATGGCCCGTATAATGGTCTGTATAACCATTATAGAGAAGGGTGCAAGCATGGTGGGATTATACAATCCATTTATACGGACCGTATAAGTTATACGAACCATATAAATGGTCGTACAATTGGTCGGGCCAGCTTTTTCTTTTTTGTATAAATAGACGACCCTTGTTCTATTTTCTCATTTCCCACATCTTCCCAACTCCTACAAGCTCTAGAACTTTCTCTCAAGCATATTCCACACAAACCCAAGAGAGATCATAGATCAAATAGCACTCAAGATTTTCTTTGGTGTTGAAGTTGGGGCTTCACTCAAGTGAATGATTTGATTCAAAGCTTGCTCTTGTGTGATTAAGGTGAGTTTTTATACTTGTTTCCATGTTATTAAGAATGTCTAGTTGTTGAGTAACTTAATTGAGCGAGAGAAAGTAAAAGAGGAAGTTCAAAGGTGGGTTGATGATGTTATGGGTAATAAATTGACTTGGGTTGTAATTGTCGAAGTAATTTGGGTATAATATTTCTATAAATGGTAATAATGATGATGAGGAAGTGTGGTATACAAGTGTATATAGAGTTGTATTGAAATTGTTGTTGTGTGTTGGTTATGAAAAAGAGTTTTGGGCATGTAATGAAGTCTCTCAATTATGAAATTGATGATAATGTCATTGTTGATTGGCAGCTATTTTATAATATTATGGAAGTCGATAAAACAGGGGAAATGCTGCCCAATTTTTACTAGCTCATGAATCATTCTAGTTTGAACTTAAAAGTGTCTTTAAGACTTAACCTTAGTATGATCCTTTTAAATGTAGATCTTGTGAACGTGTAAGGAGAACGTTAAACGATTAAGGAGACATTAAAGTATGTAAAGGCTATTCCTTCTTCATTTTGGCATGATCCTATGTTATGAGCCAATAAGCGATTAAATGAACTTCCATATTACTCTACTCTTAGAAGCACTAGGAGTATTTCAGTCTTTGATGTCCATATACCCCGTATGACTGTTCCTTCTGTTCATGGGTCTTGAGATTACTTATGTTGATGATGTTAGCTCAAAAGTTATCCATCGGAGGTAATATGACCTTATGTCACTCCGAGAGTTCCATGTATACATTTCAGTTATGCATTGCATTCACATACATATGCATATTGACCCATGACCAGAAGGCATTATACACGCTTATATTATATGTACATGGGGTATGGGAAAAAGGATAGGCGTTATATACGCATTACCACCTGATCAAATGGTGCACCTTGATGATGATATATGGATCGGGCCTGTTATGTCCCGTGTTTCGTGTAAGTGAAAATTGAGAAATAATTAAGATTTGTGCCTTATGAAGAAATATTTTAATTGTGGTGAATATGACGATGTTGGTTATGGAATCATTGATGTTAAGACATTGGGAAAGGCCGAGGGTAAACTTGGAATTTCGGAAATTAGTTTCGGGAATTACAAAACGGGACTCTTAATGAATTGGGCCAAGATTGGACAACAAAAAAATTGAGGCCCAAGATGGTGTAGTAGCCGGCCAAGGGGGCAAGGTCCAAGCCCATTTTCTTGAGGTCATGTGCTATGCACATGACCTATAAGTGGATATATATCACCTTGTAATTGGTAATTATCTAGAACAAAGAAAAAAAAATTGAAGAACACCCATTGAAGGGCTCTCGGTCGAACCTAGTTAGAAAAAAAAATAATCTTGGCCTTTGTTTCTAATCCACACACCTAGTCTCTTTTGAATGATTGATGAGCTCGAGGTGCTCTTCGTTGTGGTACAATTAGTTTGACGAAAGGGCGACGTTTGCGGCGAATCGGAATCTTAAGAACAAGGTAAGATTTTTATGTTTTAATGTTATGAAATGGATATGTATGTGTTAGTAATTGGATTAGCATGAAGATTATGGGATGGGGTCGTGTTTGTGCATGGCGTGTGTGTGTGAAAAAGGGTGTGTTTGGCCGTGTGCCTTAGATGGGAAAACAAGTGTGAATTGATTTCGTTTAAGGTTGTTAGTTGTGTCGTCATGGCCTTTATAACGTAAATGAATGTTTGGAGAATTAATTTGGTGTTAGAAAATGATTTCGGACGTTATCGGAAAGTGTATACCTTTGGTATATTTGTGTATATCATAGTATATTTATGATATTAAGGACTTTAAATATGATTTATGGTTGATGATAATGAATTCGGAATGAAACGACGCAAGTTAGAATGTTCGTCGTAACTTTTGGTGTTTTGAATGAAATATGGAAAGTAATGAACTTTGGGGAAGTTTGTATGTGGTTTGGAAATTGTTGGTGGTGTGTTTGAATAATTGTGAATGAGTGAATGAATAGACTAGTGTGGAAATAGATTTAGAATTTTGAAGTTTGAATATAGAATTACCAACTTATGTAATAAGGTGCAATTTTGAAGTTAGTGTGGTTGATTGTGGTTTGTATTGTGTAATGATGTTTGGGATTGTTGTTGTTGTTGTATTTTGAGCCGAGCCAAGTCCCGGGGATGTTAGATTTATAGGGGAAATGCTGCCGAAATTTCGGTAGCCAAGTATAGCCCCAAAGATGAAAATGCTAACTCTCATGAATAGTAACTGGTAAAAGTGACCATTTGCAGTTTTCGGACGAAACGGGAATCGCGATTTGACGAGCGTAAGGCGCCAACCAGGTATGTAAAGCCTACCTATTATTCTTTTGGCATGTCCTAGTCATACTAGGTTAAGATCGGAATCTCGGGGGTAGCTCTGCTCTTGGAAATTTAGGTTCAAGTTTGGGCACTATTCATCCAGCGCAATTGAACCCTTTTGTTGCATTTGGTCCAAAGAATGTTCGAATCGTCATAACTTTTGCTGTTGTGTCCGAAACCCTCCGAAACTTTCGTAGATGGCTCTAGGGAGCCTAAAGTCTGTGATTTGCGTCCGCCGCCTCAATTTGACTCGAGGTGGGCCCGCGCGCCCCGAGGCTCCCCTTATTCGGTTTGTTTGGTTCGATTGCGTCCGTTATGATCAGCGATCGTTTGTTTATGACTCAATGCTGCGTTTGAAACTCCTTATGCCATTAGTGAACGTTTTGTACTATGAATGATGTGAGATTTTCGGAAAAATGACCTATAAACAGTTTTCTCTAAAGATTTGGCAGTTTGGAACTTCGTACCTTTTACCCGCAAATTTTGCTTAATCCGATTCCTACTCCGAGCCTTCTGGCTTCGGTATATACCTATATGTAAACTATATGTTGAGTCCGGTAAATTATTTTTGATATGCATATGGTTTCTGCACTACTCTGTTCGTGCTGTCTGCTATGATTTCGTTCGTCGGTACCCGGGCCGACTTTGTGATCGTGCGCGCTATAACATATTCGGGAGTCATGATGTGTTACGGTTTCCGAGGCCTCGCCATAGGGCCGGTTACCGTTTATGGAGTTATGATGTGATATGGCATTTGATATGTTCTGATGATGTGATGTGTGTGTGATATGATGTGTCTGGAGACTGTACGGAGATTTGAAAACTTCTGGAGTTATGATGTGTTGTGGCACCAGCGTCGGGGGGTGACCACGTTCCTAAACCCTATACATGATTTGATTGCATTTGTACGTTCGCCTCCCGCACAGGTCTGCTTTGTTTACGTTGACGGTGTGTTTGTTTTTTCTGACTCCAGCTGTGTTTGTGATTTCTGTACCTTCTGCTTTACATACTCAGTACTTCTCCCGTACTGACCCCCGTTTCTTCGGGGGCTGTGTTTCATGCCCGCAGGTACAGAAGCTCGTTTGGGTGGTCCTCCAGTTTAGGCTACTCATTCTGCTGTGTTGGAGAGCTCCCCTTGATCCGGAGCCTACTTTTGGTACATATCTTCTGTTGCATGTGTGTGTTCGGTACAATTGTGGATGTGTGGGTACGGCGGGGCCCTGTCCCGTCATTTGTTCATATGTTTTGTTTTGTTTAGAGGCCTGTAGTCAGATTTGTGGGTCGTGGGTCCGGTGTGTTTGTATGTGAGTCTGTTTTGCGATCTTAAGCGGCCCGTACGCTACTATGGCCAAGTCGGCCTCTGAGTTTGTATGTGTGTGTGTGCATTTGGGCGATGTACATTCCGCCCCTTTCTGATGTGTGTGTGTGCATTTGGGCGACGTATATTCCGCCACCTTTCTAATTTTGATTTGACTAATCTGAACGGGCGACCGCTTAAGATAAATGTTCGATAAATGTTTGTGTCTGGCGTCTGTTTCTCATTTCTAGTTCGGATAGCGTATGCGGAGTTTGATTGAGTTTGAATTCGATCATCGGGTCGTGAGTTTGTTTGGGGTGCCTAAGTAGGGCACCAGTCGCGGCCCACGGGGTTGGGTCGTGACAAAAGTGGTATCAGAGCGGTTTGTCCTCGGAATGTCTACAGGCCGTGTCTAGTAGAGTCTTGTTTATCGATGTGTTGTGCACCGCATCTATAAACAGGAAGCTACAGGACATCTAGGATGTTGTGTTACCCTTTCTTTGGAATCTTAGATCGTGCGATAGAGCTGTGCTATTAGGGTCATTCTGATCTGACCCGTTGTTGTGTTTGCAGTGATGCCTCCGAAGAAGGCAACGGCGGCCCAGAAGTGCAAGGCGAAGGTGGGAGAGACCAGTCAGGCACAACGAGCTACTCGGGCTCGTGTCTATGATTTGCCTGAGGTTGCACCTCATTCTGAGGGGTCTGCTACACCCCCATTAGTACAGCCTGGAGCAGGACCTTCAGCAGCTCCAGAGGTCCGTGTACCCGCTCCTGAGGCTCCAGCTCCTCAGCCAGGGGCGGAGGATAGGACCCTGAGGGAGGCTGTACAGTTGTTGACCACGATAGTAGTGGGACAGGCTCGCAGACGCGGGCGGAGGGACGATGATGATGAGGACAGGCGGGACAGCCTGAGAGTTCGGGAGTTCTTATTATGTGGCCCTCCAGAGTTTTTCGGGTCTAAGCCCGACGAGGACCCCCATGACTTCATTCGGGGGATGCGGCGTGCATTAGACTTGGTCAAGGCTTCAGAGACCGAGTCGGTTGAGCTAGCTTCGCATAGACTTCGGGATGTTGCCGCGTATTGGTATGAGACTTGGGAGCTATCCCGGGGTGAGGGTGCTCCTCCAGCTATGTGGGATCAGTTTGTGACTGCTTTCACCCGCCACTTTCTGCCCCCAGAGTTACGACGGGAGCGAGCTGATCGGTTTTTGCATCTGCAGCAGAGGGGTCGAAGCGTTCGTGAATATAATTTGGAGTTTGATTCCCTGGCCCGGTATGCCCCTGCCGTGGTGGCAGATATGACAGATCGGATGCATAGATATGTTATGGGGTTGGATCGTTACCTGATTGACGGCTGTATGGCGGTGTCATTACAGACAGATATGGACATTGCCCGTCTACAGGCCTACGCCCAAGGGATGGAGAACCGGCACCGAGCAGATCGGCCAAGCAGAGAGTATGATGGGAGACGGCCCAAGAGGGCCAGATCAGCGGGGTATTCTGGAGATTCTCGGGGCGGGCAGCCTCAGTATCAGTCCAGTGGGTACTTTCCTCCATCAGGCCGGGACACTCAGTCTGTTAGTAAGAGATTTGATGGCGCAGGACCGTCCAGGGCAGACCAGAGTTCCAGAGCCCCAGGTCCTCAGGCGAGCAGGGGTCCCAGTCAGACTAGGCCACCTATGCCCCCGTGTTCGTATTGTGGAAGATCGCACCCAGGTGAGTGCTTCAGGGTCACAGGGGCCTGTTTTGCTTGCGGCCGCCAGGGCCATATCATGCGGGATTGTCCGTGGGCAGGCGGTTCCGGTAGCGCAGCACCGCCGATGAGGTCCGTTGCTGGTTCGTCATCTACCCCTTCGGCCCCGCGCTCCACGGGGCGAGGTATGCCAGCACCGGCGGGCCGCGGTAGAGGCCGTGGCGGGGGTTCAGATTCTAGCGGTCCCTCGAACCGCATCTATGCTTTGACTGGTCGGCGGGACCCAGAGGCACCCCCAGATGCAGACCCAGGTATATTACTAACCTTTTTCTGAATGAATATGCACAATGATAGGTCTGTACCTCAGTATTATGCGATATTCTCTTTTTGTGTGTTAGTAAAAGTAGGGTAAGAATCCGAATTAATGAAAATATCCGAGGCAGTTATCTGTACATGTGGGAGGGAAAATATATGGAATTTGGAAGGCTAGAACGATAAACCACACCGCCAGAAAAGCAAACCACCTCTTTGGGTCAGAGTGGGACCCGCTACGAAAAAATTTCCGAAAAATTTGCTAAGACCCCGTTTGGCCTAAAATTTCGTGACAAAGGTCGTGCGGGGCAATTGACGAGATTATATCAGTCCTAACGCGTCAAAATGCGTGAAAGTTTCGGGGTTAAGTGTGCTCAAGCCAGAGCAATTCTGGGATGGGTGACCCCCTGGGAAGTGATGCAAAGTTTTTCATGAATGAGAGTATGATTAAAATAAATGGAAATTTGGGGTAACCAAAAGGTAAATAGAATGTGTGTGGAATAATTAGCGCCCTTTCGGGAGTCGCGCGGAACGAGGCAGACTGAATGGGCAAAGAGAAAAAGGTACAACACTGCTTGGGAAATTGAATGAACTTGAATAACATCCAGAGATTTCTCCAGTAAGGTCCGAATAAGTGTGTGTATGTGTACGTGTATGTGTATCTGTGTGTATGATTTTCATTCAGTGCCATGTGGGTTAAGAGTCGAGCCCCGGCAACTAATGTTGTGATAGATAAAAGGTAAGCAATGTGAATAATTGGAATCTTTTAAAGAGTCGATACGTGAGACGCGAAACAATTTGTGTGATAACTGGGCAGATAAGGTTACGAATAAAGGGAAATTCTCACGAACTATTGGAGCCTTAATATGAATGATTTGATCCTAAATCAACAATCTATCTATGGTGCTTCTGCACTTCCGATCCCGATGAGGCTCTGCCTAGTACGCCTCTGCATTTCTGAGTTT
Organism: Lycium barbarum; assembly: GCF_019175385.1. Lineage (NCBI taxonomy): Eukaryota > Viridiplantae > Streptophyta > Magnoliopsida > Solanales > Solanaceae > Lycium > Lycium barbarum. Next base: position 69,689,636 of record NC_083339.1, read on the forward strand.
GACTATGTTCCCGTCCGATGAACCTTTTGTGCGTTTGATTCTGAATCCGTTTCTGTCTGGTACACCTCTGTATGTCTGACTCTGGATATAAATCCGTCTGATATGCTTCGGTGCGTTTGATTTTGACCGCGCGTGTGTTTGATACACTTCGGTTTGTCTGATCACGACTCTGTATGAAACAATTCTGTATATTTGATTCTGATTTCGGATCTGTTCGATATGATTTCGTACGTCTGACCCTGATCTCAGATTCGTTCGACACACTTTTGTACCTCTGACTTCGACTACGAATCCGTCCGCCATAGTTGAGTATGTCTGCCTCCGATTATGAATCCGTCCAATATGCTTATCCGCATCCGGCTTTAGTTCTGAATCTGTTTGGCATGAAGTGTCTGATATGAAGTAAAATGAGGTTACGACGATGTGGTAAGGAAACTCAGGAGTCTGACAAGAAAATGATATTGACTATGATGTCTGGGGAGCGTTCGTCCATTACAAGAATATAGCGTATGGTTCGGTGATTACGTAGGGTATGAGGAAAGGGGATTATGAAGGCATTTGAATCGGTGATGTGAGAAATCTACCCCTAGTATTGGTAAAGAAGCCATGTCGGAAAAATCAATAAGGGACAACTATCAAGAGGACCCTCTCGGAGTAGTACGACGCCCATGAGATCGATTCAACATTCGAGGACAAATGTTCTTAAGAGGGGGAGAATGTTATGTCCCGTGTTTCGTGTAAGTGAAAATTGAGAAATAATTAAGATTTGTGCCTTATGAAGAAATATTTTAATTGTGGTGAATATGACGATGTTGGTTATGGAATCATTGATGTTAAGACATTGGGAAAGGCCGAGGGTAAACTTGGAATTTCGGAAATTAGTTTCGGGAATTACAAAACGGGACTCTTAATGAATTGGGCCAAGATTGGACAACAGAAAAAATTGAGGCCCAAGATGGTGTAGTAGCCGGCCAAGGGGGCAAGGTCCAAGCCCATTTTCTTGAGGTCATGTGCTATGCACATGACCTATAAGTGGATATATATCACCTTGTAATTGGTAATTATCTAGAACAAAGAAAAAAAAAATTGAAGAACACCCATTGAAGGGCTCTCGGCCGAACCTAGTTAGAAAAAAAATAAAAAATCTTGGCCTTTGTTTCTAATCCACACACCTAGTCTCTTTTGAATGATTGATGAGCTTGAGGTGCTCTTCGTTGTGGTACAATTAGTTTGACGAAAGGGCGACGTTTGCGGCGAATCGGAATCTTAAGAACAAGGTAAGATTTTTATGTTTTAATGTTATGAAATGGATATGTATGTGTTAGTAATTGGATTAGCATGAAGATTATGGGATGGGGTCGTGTTTGTGCATGGCGTGTGTGTGTGAAAAAGGGTGTGTTTGGCCGTGTGCCTTAGATGGGAAAACAAGTGTGAATTGATTTCGTTTAAGGTTGTTAGTTGTGTCGTCATGGCCTTTATAACGTAAATGAATGTTTGGAGAATTAATTTGGTGTTAGAAAATGATTTCGGACGTTATCGGAAAGTGTATACCTTTGGTATATTTGTGTATATCATAGTATATTTATGATATTAAGGACTTTAAATATGATTTATGGTTGATGATAATGAATTCGGAATGAAACGACGCAAGTTAGAATGTTCGTCGTAACTTTTGGTGTTTTGAATGAAATATGGAAAGTAATGAACTTTGGGGAAGTTTGTATGTGGTTTGGAAATTGTTGGTGGTGTGTTTGAATAATTGTGAATGAGTGAATGAATAGACTAGTGTGGAAATAGATTTAGAATTTTGAAGTTTGAATATAGAATTACCAACTTATGTAATAAGGTGCAATTTTGAAGTTAGTGTGGTTGATTGTGGTTTGTATTGTGTAATGATGTTTGGGATTGTTGTTGTTGTTGTATTTTGAGCCGAGCCAAGTCCCGGGGATGTTAGATTTATAGGGGAAATGCTGCCGAAATTTCGGTAGCCAAGTATAGCCCCAAAGATGAAAATGCTAACTCTCATGAATAGTAACTGGTAAAAGTGACCATTTGCAGTTTTCGGACGAAACGGGAATCGCGATTTGACGAGCGTAAGGCGCCAACCAGGTATGTAAAGCCTACCTATTATTCTTTTGGCATGTCCTAGTCATACTAGGTTAAGATCGGAATCTCGGGGGTAGCTCTGCTCTTGGAAATTTAGGTTCAAGTTTGGGCACTATTCATCCAGCGCAATTGAACCCTTTTGTTGCATTTGGTCCAAAGAATGTTCGAATCGTCATAACTTTTGTTGTTGTGTCTGAAACCCTCCGAAACTTTCGTAGATGGCTCTAGGGAGCCTAAAGTCTGTGATTTGCGTCCGCCGCCTCAATTTGACTCGAGGTGGGCCCGCGAGCCCCGAGGCTCCCCTTATTCGGTTTGTTTGGTTCGATTGCGTCCGTTATGATCAGCGATCGTTTGTTTATGACTCAATGCTGCGTTTGAAACTCCCTATGCCATTAGTGAACGTTTTGTACTTTGATTTGGCAGTTTGGAACTTCGTACCTTTTACCCGCAAATTTTGCTTAATCTGATTCCTACTCCGAGCCTTCTGGCTTCGGTATATACCTATATGTAAACTATATGTTGAGTCCGGTAAATTATTTTTGATATGCATATGGTTTCTGCACTACTCTGTTCGTGCTGTCTGCTATGATTTCGTTCGTCGGTACCCGGGCCGACTTTGTGATCGTGCGCGCTATAACATATTCGGGAGTCATGATGTGTTACGGTTTCCGAGGCCTCGCCATAGGGCCGGTTACCGTTTATGGAGTTATGATGTGATATGGCATTTGATATGTTCTGATGATGTGATGTGTGTGTGATATGATGTGTCTGGAGACTGTACGGAGATTTGAAAACTTCTGGAGTTATGATGTGTTGTGGCACCAGCGTCGGGGGGTGACCACGTTCCTAAACCCTATACATGATTTGATTGCATTTGTACGTTCGCCTCCCGCACAGGTCTGCTTTGTTTACGTTGACGGTGTGTTTGTTTTTTCTGACTCCAGCTGTGTTTGTGATTTCTGTACCTTCTGCTTTACATACTCAGTACTTCTCCCGTACTGACCCCCGTTTCTTCGGGGGCTGTGTTTCATGCCCGCAGGTACAGAAGCTCGTTTGGGTGGTCCTCCAGTTTAGGCTACTCATTTTGCTGTGTTGGAGAGCTCCCCTTGATCCGGAGCCTACTTTTGGTACATATCTTCTGTTGCATGTGTGTGTTCGGTACAATTGTGGATGTGTGGGTACGGCGGGGCCCTGTCCCGTCATTTGTTCATATGTTCTGTTTTGTTTAGAGGCCTGTAGTCAGATTTGTGGGTCGTGGGTCCGGTGTGTTTTTATGTGAGTCTGTTTTGCGATCTTAAGCGGCCCGTACGCTACTATGGCCAAGTCGGCCTCTGAGTTTGTATGTGTGTGTGTGCATTTGGGCGATGTACATTCCGCCCCTTTCTGATGTGTGTGTGTGCATTTGGGCGACGTATATTTCGCCACCTTTCTAATTTTGATTTGACTAATCTGAACGGGCGACCGCTTAAGATAAATGTTCGATAAATGTTTGTGTCTGGCGTCTGTTTCTCATTTCTAGTTCGGATAGCGTATGCTGAGTTTGATTGAGTTTGAATTCGATGATCGGGTCGTGAGTTTGTTTGGGGTGCCTAAGTAGGGCACCAGTCGCGGCCCACGGGGTTGGGTCGTGACAGGGCCGTACGTTCCTTGGCATTATTATATGATGTATGGATTGGGCCGTACATTCCTCGGCACTATTATATAGGATATGGATCGGGCTGAACGTTCCTCAGCACTATAACCTATATTTATATACATGAGCATGATTATCATTGAGAGTATGCAGATTATGCGCCCACAGAGGCATTGTTAGTTATACAGATACTTGTTCATACAAATCTATGCAGACAGTCAATTATCTTTGAGTTCCAGATTCCGTTCATGATTCTTATGCTTATAGATCTTTACTCTTATGCCTTACATACTCTGTACATTATCCGTACTGACCCCCCCCCCCCCCCTATTGCTCGGGGGGCTGCGTTCATGCCCGCAGGTTCAGGTAGACCGACAGGTGGTCCAGCTCCGTAGGACCTCTATATCCAGCAGTAGTCAGTGCACCCCATTTGAGCCGGAGTTGCATTCTATTATGGTATGCCATTCTTTTTAGATGTATATGCATATGGGTATGACGGGGCCCTATCCCGTCCTTTCTACAGCTTGATATTCCAGTAGAGGTCTGTAGACAGGTGTATGTGTATGGCAGATGATGTAGGGGTGTCACTTATGGGCCCTTGATGTTCAGTATGGTTCAGATATGAGTATAGGGGTTGTTGGTCACTAGAGGTCAGACACTCATCACGACTCATCGGTTTGGGTCGTGACAGAAGTGGTATCAGATCCAAGTTCCGTCCTACGATTGTCTTTAGACCGTGTCTAGTAGCATCTTATTTATGGGTGTGTTCTGCAGCACACTTATAAACCGAGGATGCACAACATTTAGGAAATTGTTATTCCTTCTCTCTTAGATCGTGAGATAGAGCCATGTGTTAAGATTTCGCCTTCTAATGATTTATTCTGATTTCAGCGATGCCTCGCAAAAAAGCTACAGCTGCCTAGAAGGGCAAAGGTGTGTCTGGTGAGGCCACTAGCCGTACCCAGCAGGCTACTAGGGCTCGAGATGAGATTCAGAATGAGAGCCCATCTGAGACTTCACATACCCCGCCTCCAGCACCTGCCCCCGTTCCTCAGCCAGATCTACCGGGCCAGGATGTGCGGGTTGCTGTATAGTTATTAACTAGATTAGTGGCCGCCCAGACTCAGTGGCAGGGAGTTGGTGTTGATCAGGCAGATAGGGCTAGTAGTTCAAAGGTTAAGACTTTCCTCGGATTAGACCTTCCAGAGTTTTCGGTGATAAAGCAAAATATGGACCGCCCAGGACTTCATTAATGATATGCAGAGGACCTTGAGGGTTATGCACGCGGATGAGGTCGAGTCTGTGGAGTTGGTTTCGTGTAGGCTTCGTGATATTGCAGTACAGTGGTATCAGACTTGGGAGCGATCTAGGGGAGAGAATGCCCCTCCAGCTGTTTGGCGAGAGTTTTCAAATGCTTTTATTCGCCATTATTTACCTCCAGAAGTCAGATGAGCCCGAGCAGATAGGTTTCTGCGTATCAAGCAGGGTAGTATGAATGTCCAGGAGTATTGTGTGTATTTTGATTCTAGGGCTAGATATGCCCTAGCCATGGTGGCTGAAATGGAGGACAGAGTTCATCGTTTTGTAGCGGGTTTAGGGCCGCATTTGATAGATGCTTGTACGACTGCCGCATTATAGCCGGGCATGGATATCTCGCATATATGGGCATATAACAGAATTCGGAGGATCGCAAGCGTTAGCGGAGGACAGAGCGTAACCGTGACCGGGGCCAATGCAAGAGGGCCAGACCATTAGATATCAGGAGTAAGTCCAGGGGAGGACAGAGACAGTAGTATCCCCGATATCCATTCCATTCGGCAGGAAGTGTTCAGGTCTGAGATGTGATAGGTCTTTTTATTTCGGAGCGGGTCAAAGTTCTAGAGCTTCGGGTTTTCAGCATAGATCGGAGTCAGGCCAGATGAGATCCCCTTTCCCACGGTGTGCCTAGTGTGGCAAGTTACACGCTGGTTAGTGCCGGCTGGGATCAAATGTCACGACCCGACTAGGGCCGCCACGAGCACCAGGCGCTACCCCACCTGGGCACCCCTTTAACATACTTTCACATAACATTTAGGTGAGCCATAAATCAAGTCATGAATTCTAGTCATCAATCATACTAGTCCCATTTAGGCGACAACACTTCCTATATAACATCATAGGCATCTATGCCACATCAAATGTACATGGGCCGACGTGGCCGACAAAATAATATACAAAACACGGGCCAACAAGGCCAGACATATCTAACCATATACACGTGACTACGAGCCTCTAAGAAGAGTATAACATATCACATGAGCGGGACAGGACCCCGCTATGCCCATAATTATATACACAAAAGAATAAGTACCCAAAAGTTATGGATCCGAAGGAAATAGAGCTCTGCTATGTAATCTCTGAATAAGTAGCTATGGACCCAGTCTGTCTCTCTGTGCACCTGCGGGCATGACGTAGCGTCCACAAACAAAAGGACGTCAGTACGAAGAATGTACTGAGTATGTAAGGCATGATCAACATCGATATAGAAGCATAATGAACAACATGTGAAGTAGCATAAGAGGGGAGACAATAATACCATCATCATGGCACTTACTTGCTTTCCATAGAGACATTCTATTTCTATTGCGTATCCGCATACATGCATCCATATCCGTACTTAAATACCCTCATAATCATTTACATCTCATATACATAACATATTCGTACTCTTAATGATGTCATATACATAGCATATACACATATAAACAGATATACATAACATGCCCGACCATGAAGGTTCGGTGTTTCATACATACTTGGCCAACCAAGGCTCAAGGTTATATCTACCTGGCCCTACCAAGGCATCAGGGTTATCCGTACCATCTGTAGATGTGCGCGCGCGTTACGTAATCATATACATACATATACATATATTCTACCCGGCGTCATAAGCTCGGGGTTTCATTATAGCCCTTCATAGGCACACATAAATATAATAGCCCATAGGCACCTTTAGCATCATTATTATTATCATCATCATTTCTATCATCATTATTATCGTCATCATTACTATCATCATCCTTATTATCGTTACGCTTGCATTATAGGCTTACTCGTCGGTTGAGGAACGTAGTACACATCAGGGATCGCAGGCTCAGTAGCTTTGAGAATAGAATCATATGGAGCACATCATGAGCTCATAGAAGGATAAATGATTGGCCAAAGAACCATGCCTTATGAAAGAAGGGTTAGCCTTACATACCTTTTCGTTGAACTATTCTACACTTGTACGTACTCCTCTGATGCTCACGTTTCTACCTTCATTAAGGTCATACTATCGTTAGAATTGACAACTACCATAAATGGATAAAGCTAGGGAAAATCGGACAACATCTCCTTTATTTATACAACATTCCTTCATATCTTAATTCAACTCCTAAACGTCAACAATACATTTACAATATCATAACAATAGCCTTTAGTCATCTACATTATCCATATTCTCAATTCACTTCCAATTTTCCATATTCAAGACCATAACACACGATTTCGTCTATTCACATACAATTCCTATTTCATGATCTTAACGTCATTTATAACCCATTCATGTCACAACACAACAACAATCATGATTCAATTCAAACTATTTCTCAAAACATCACTATTCATCTTTCATGACCCATTTTGTTATACTCTTCTAAAATCCAAGCATTTAAACTTCCAAATACCTTAAACAATATATAAATACCATAAATATTACCTTAGATATTGTAGGAACAATCCTTAGTCGAAACACTCCACTTGAGCAAAAACCCTAGTTTTTCTCCATTTGGATTTCTTGACTTGGATGATCTTTAATGGGTTTTTCTTACACTTGATTCACTTGATTAATGTTGTTGATGACTAATGATCCTTGAAAACTTGTATAATAAATGTAGAGAGATGTTTTAGAGAGAAGGGGTGTGATGTAGAAGTGAAATGAAATAAGTCTTGGTCCCCTTATTTAATGACTTAAAAATCTTAATTGAAGTGCACAGTGGTCGTAAACTTGGTTTACGGCCCGTATTCCAGTTTACGGACAGTCCTTCGTGGTCGTGTTTAACCATAACAGAATCAGAAACTCAGGCTGCTACACGGTGATTTACGACCATGGTTTACGGGCCGTAAATCACTTTACGGTCCGTATTCCAGGTCGTATTTAACCATTGATCATCGGGCAGAAAGTTAAAGTCTCAAATGCCAAAATACGACAGGCCAGTTTACGGACCGTATACCATTTTACGGTCTGTATTTCACTTTACGACCGACTGGCCAGATTGCAAACCTGCAACTTTTCACATTTCTTGACTCTTCATTCTAATCATCCACATCCATTTGCCTACCTTGCTCATCTCATACCTTGCCTTGTCTTAGCCAACTTCCTCGTCTTGCATCGGATGCCTTTGAAATCTCACCTAAGGTCGTCGAACATCATTTCTTACTCATGGAGTGTCATACACTCGTACTCATCACTAGTTCATTCACTTTCATACCAACGAAAGATTTTTCGAGGTGTAACATCAAATGTTTGTTATGCTTGTGGCTAGCCAGGTCATAGGATGTGGCAGTATCCGGTGAGAGAGAGTGGGGGTATGGTTCAGCCTACAGAGTCTATGGCTGGTTCTTCTTCTGCAGTACGCTTTTCAGGGCAAGCTTTCTAGTCACCAGCAGGATGAGGTAGAGGGAGGAGTGGAGCATCCAGCTCGAGCAGTCCTCAGCACCGCATTTATGCACTAGCCAGTAGGCAAGATCGTGAGTCATCTCCTGATGTCGTCACAGGTATATTATCAGTCTCCTCCTATGATGTGTATGCACTAATTGACCCAGGTTCCACTTTATCATATGTTACTCCATTTGTCGAGGCAAGTTTGGGATAGAACCTGAATCGATTAAACCGTTTGAGCTGTCGACACCAGTTGGTGATCCAGTCATTGCTAGGCGGATATATCAAGGCTGTGTAGTGATAGTTTGTAATCACCGTACCTTAGCAGATTTGATTGAGTTAGACATGATTGATTTCGATGTGATCATGGGGTATGGATTGGTTGGCTTCCTGTTACGCTAATGTAGATTGCAGAACGAAGGTAGTTCGATTCCAGTTTCCGAGGGAGCCAGTCCTTGAGTTAAAGGGCAAGGCTGCTTCGCCGAAGGGTAGGTTTATTTCCTACCTTAAGGTAAGGAAGATGATTAAAAAGGGGTGCAATTATCACGTGGTTCGGGTTCAGGACATACAAGCAGAGTCACCGACCCTTCAGTCTGTTCCTGTAGTAAATGAGTTCCCAGAGGTATTTCCCGATGAGCTCCCAGGCATTCCTCTAGAGCGAGAGATTGATTTTACTATCGATTTATTGCCAGATACTCAGCCAATATCTATTCCTCCTTATAGAATAGCACCTGTGGAGCTGAAAGAATTAAAGGAGCAGTTGAGGGATTTACTTGAGAAGGGTTTTATTAGGCCCAGTACATTACCGTGGAGCACCAGTATTATTTGTAAGAAAGAAGGATGGCTCATTGCGAATGTGTGTTGATTATAGGCAATTGAATAAGGTGACTGTAAAGAATAAATATCCACTCCCTAGAATTGATGACTTGTTTGATCAGCTACGAGGTGCCAAATATTTCTCGAAAATAGACTTGAGATCGGGGTATCATCAGGTTAGAGTGAAGGAGGAAGACATTCCAAAAACAACATTCAGAATCAGATATGGGCACTATGAGTTCCGTGTTATGTCATTCGGACTAACTAATGATCTAGCTGTGTTCATGGACTTGATGAATCGTATATTTAGGCCCTTCCTAGATCTGTTAGTGATTATGTTTATAGATGATATTCTGGTTTATTCGCCGTCAGAGGCGGAACATGCAGAATATTTACGAGCAGTGCTTAGAATCCTTTGAGATAGAGAACTGTATGCCAAATTCTCCAAGTGTGAGTTCTGGTTGAACTTTGTGGGTTTTCTTGGCCATATTATTTCAAGTGAAGGCATTAGAGTAGATACTCAAAAGATTAAAGCTATGAAGAATTGGCCAAGGCCCACGACACCGACAGAGATACGTAGTTTCTTGGGTCTGGCTGGTTATTACAGAAGGTTCGTAGAAGGGTTTTCTTCTCTTTCGGCCCCATTAACCAAGTTGACTCAAAAATCAGCCAAGTTCCAGTGGACAGATGCATGTGAGCGGAATTTTCAGATATTGAAGGACAAGTTGACCTCAGCACCCGCCTTGACTCTTCCAGAAGGAATAGATGGCTATGTGATATATTATGATGCTTCGGGTATTAGTTTGGGATGTGTATTGATGTAGCACGGTAAGGTTCTTGCTTATGCGTCTAGGCAGTTGAAGAAGCACGCACGAAAAGAATTATCTAACCTATGATCTCGAGTTAGCTGCGGTGATCCATGCTTTGAAATTATGGAGACATTATTTATATTGTGTTCATGTGGATATCTATACTGACCATAAGAGCCTTCAGTGCCTTTTTAGGCAGAAGGACTTGAATTTACGTCAGAGGCGATGACTAGAGTTGCTAAAGGATTATGATATTGACATTCTGTACCATCCTGGGAAGGCCAATGTAGTAGCCGATGCTCTTAGTCGTAAATCTATGGGTAGTTTGTCATATTTGCAGCCAGGGAAGAGGGAGCTAGCCCGTTATGTTGGCCAGCTAGCTAGTTTGGGAGTTCGATTGATAGACTCAGATCATACAGGGTTACAGTTTAGGGTACAACGATGTCATCTTTGGTGGCGGAGATAAAGGAGCGTTAGTACGAGGATCCTGATTTAGTTCATTACCGAGATACAGCTTCTCAGAAAGAAAAGACACCTTTCGTGATTATAAGAGATGAAGTGCTCAGGTATCGAGGTAGATTATGCGTTCCTAACGTTGCAGGCCTTCGCCAGCAAGTTATGGGGGAAGCCCATTATTCTAGCTATTCTCTCCATCCAGGCACAACAAAGATGTATTATGATCTCAAAGAAGTTTATTGGTGGGATGGTATGAAAAGAGATATAACGTAGTTTGTCGCTCAGCGCCCCAATTGTGAACAAGTTAAAATAGAGCACCAGAAGCCTGGAGGTTTATTACAGGCTATGGAGATCCCGACATGGAAATGGGAGGTAATTAATATGGATTTCATTAAAGGGTTGCCCTGTACTCAGCGGAAGTATGATTCAATATGGGTCATAGTTGATAGGCTTACAAAGTCAGCTCATTTCCTACCTATCAGAACTACTTATTCAGTAGAAGGTTTTGCGAAGCTCTATCTTAGAGAGATTGTACGACTTCATTGGGTCCCTACAGTCATTATCTCAGATAGAAGGGCACAGTTCAAAGCTAATTTCTGGAGATCTTTGAGTCTTAGTACCGCTTTTCATCCGCAGACCGATGGACAAGCTGAGCGTACTATACAGACCTTTGAGGATATGCTGAGAGCTTGTGTTCTTGATTTTCAGGGTAGCTGGGATGACCATTTGCCTCTTATTGAATTTGCTTACAATAACAATTACCATTCCATATTCAAATGGCTCCTTATGAGGCTTTGTATGGACGAAGATGTAGATCCCCTATAGGATGGTTTGATGTTGGAGAAAATCAGTTAGTTGGCCCAGATTTGATACAGCAAGCAGTTGATAAAGTGAAAAATTTAGGAAAGATTGCTAGAGGCTCAGAGTCGACAGAAATCCTATGTAAATAATTGACGACGCAAGTTGGAATTTGAAGTAGGAAATTCGGTTTTCCTGAAAATTTCACCTATGAAGGGAGTGATGAGATTTGGCAAGAAAGGTAAGTTGAGCCCTCGGTACATCGGACCATACAGAATTATTCGTACAGTGGGTAAGGTGGCGTATGAGTTGGAGCTACCTTCTGCGTTGGAGTCTGTGCATCCGGTTTTTCATGCGTCAATGCTTCGTAAGTGCATTAGGGACCCTTCCAGAATTGTACCTGTAGATGATGTTCAAGTCACCGAGCAACTATCATACGAAGAAGTTCCTATTGCCATTCTAGATAGGCCAGTACGGAGACTCAGAACCAAAGAAGTAGCTTCAATTAAAGTCTTATAGAGAAATAAAAACATAGAGAAAGTGACATGGGCAGCGGAAAGAGACATGAAGTTTAGGTACCCACATTTATTGCCATCTCCAGAGGAGACTAAGTTAGAGACACCATTTTCCCCAGATATGTAATGCTTTCTTTGATGTTTTCTTAGTCGTGTGTGGCCATGGGTGTTGTTGTTGTTGTTGTAGCCCTGTGAGGCAATATATTTTGGGTTGTTGTAACAGGATGGTAATGTCATATTACTGGGGAAACTCTAGCAAAATTTTTGTAGAATCCCCGAGAGCTTAACATTCAAGGACGAATGTTCCTAAGGGGGGGAGGGGGAGAATGTTACATCTCGGAGGTTCGTACCACTGCATTGTGAGTAGACCAAGGTGAGCTCTAGGTGATCATGAAGCCCTTATGATATTAAGGAGAGTACTTGATAGCTTTAAGTGCGTACTATAATATTTTAAAGTCATATGAATCGGCGAAACTAAGTTCGTCAAAAGAAGTGAAATGCAAGTCATTTTTGGAAAGGTTTTCGCAATAATTGATCTAATATTTATTTAGTAATGTCTTGAGGAGGAGCTATAGGGCCTCTTATTTACTTAGTGAAGCCTTATATATGTATCAATAAGGTTCCATAAGGATGGGGAGTTGAGCGAATAAACGCGAGAAAGTTTCGGAAAATGTTGTGTTGTACGACCCCTTACATGGATCGTATAAGTTATACGGCCCGTATAATGGTCCGTATAACCATTCCAGAGAAGGTTGCAACCATGGTGGGGTTATACGGTCCATTTATATGGACCGTACAAGTTATACGGACCGTATAAATGGTCGTATAATTAGTCGGGCCAGCTTTTTATTTTTTGTATAAATAGACGACCCTTGTTCTATTTTCTCATTTCCCACATCTTCCCAACTCCTAAAAGCTCTTGAACCTTCTCTCAAGCATATTCCATACAAACCCAAGAGAGATCATAGATCAAATAGCAAGAATCAAGGGATCCAAGTGTTGGAAGGCTCACTGGGGTTTGTAGCACTCAAGATTTTCTTTGCCGTTGAAGTTGGGGTTCCACTCAAGTGAATGATTTGATTCAAAGCTTGCTCTTGTGTGATTAAGGTGAGTTTTTATACTTGTTTCCATGTTAGTAAGAATGTCTAGTTGTTGAATAACTTAATTAAGGGAAAGAAAGTAAAAGAGGAAGTTCAAAGGTGGGTTGATGATGTTATGGGTAATAAATTTACTTGGGTTGTAATTGTCGGAGTAATTTGGGTATAATATTTCTATAAATGGTAATAATGATGATGAGGAAGTGTGGTATACAAGTGTATATAGATTTTTATTGAAATTGTTGTTGTGTGTTGGTTATGAAAAAGAGCTTTGGGCATGTAATGAAGTCTCTCAATTACGAAATTGATGATAATGTCATTGTTGATTGGCAGCTATTTTATAATATTATGGAAGTCGATAAAACAGGGGAAATGCTGCCCAATTTTTGCTAGCTCATGAATTATTCTAGTTTGAACTTAAGAGTATCTTTAAGACTTAACCTTAGTATAATCCTTTTAAATGTAGATCTTGTGAACGTGGAAGGAGAACATTAAACGATTAAGGAGTCGTTAAGGTATGTTAAGGATATTCCGTCTTCATTTTGGCATGATCATATGTTATAAGCCAACAAGCGATTAAATGAGCTTCCATATTACTCTACTCTTAAAAGAACTAGGAGTATTTCAGTCTTTCATGTCCCTATACCCCGTATGATTGTTCCTTCTGTTCATGGGTCTTGAGATTACTTATGTTGATGATGTTAGCTCAAAAGCTGTCCATCGGAGGTAATATGACCTTATGTCACTTCGAGAGTTCTATGTATACAATTCAGTTATGCATTGCATTCACATACATATGCATATTGAACCATGACCAGAAGACGTTATATACGCATATATTATATGTACATGGGTATGAGAAAATGGATAGGCGTTATATATGCATTAACACCTGATCAGCTGATGCACCTTGATGATGATATATGGATCGGGTCGTACGTTCCTCGGCATTATTATATGATGTATGGATCAGGCCAGACGTTCCTCGGCACTATTATATGGGATATGGATCGGGTGGTACGCGCCTCAGCACTATGACCTATATTTGTGTACATGAGCATGATTATCATTGAGAGTATGCAGATTATGCGCCCACAGAGGCATTGTTTGTGATACAGATACTTGTTCATACAAATCTATGCAGACAGTCAGTTTAGCTTTGAGTTCCTGATTTCGTTCATGATTCTCATGTTTATACTTATGTTGCTCTTATGTCTTACATACTCAGTACATTATCTGTACTGACTCCCCTATTGCTCGAGGGGCTTCGTTCATGCTCGCAGGTTGATGAAGACTGACAGGTGGTCCAGCTCCATAGGACCTCTATATCCAGCAGTGGTCAGTGCGCTCCATTTGATCCGGAGCTACAGTCTGTTTTTGTATGCCATTATTTTGATATGTATATGCATATGGGTATGATAGGGTCTTTCCCTGTCCTTTCTACAGCTTGATATTCCAATAGAGGTCTGTAGACAGGTGTATGTGTATGTCAGATGATGTAGCCTTGTCGGCTCCTATTCTTTTGTGTACAGTATATAAAGCGGCCCAGTTGGCTTGCACTGTTCTTTCAGCTTGTATGTATGTAAATGTATAGAGTTCATGATGTCACCCCTTCATGAGGCAGTATGAGATCAATTTTAGTCACTTATGGACCCTTGATGTTCAGTATGGTTCAGATATGAGTATACGGGTGTTTGGTCACTAGAGGTCAAACACCCGTCACGAATCATCGGTTTGGGTCATGACAAATGTATACACACATACACAGAGGACATACATCAATATACTCAGAGGGTTCATTCTTTGGGGACTATCACTATATTCATTAAAGAAATCTGATATACAGCAGCTGAGGCTTTTAGTTTCATTAAGGGGAAAAGGACATAAATGCTTCATGAAATTATGCTCATCTCATCAATATGTAATGCAAACCTAAAGTTAATATTTCAAGCATAGCATCCAATAAATACAGTACTGGACTTGAACACTTCAAATTTCCAAAGAGACCAAGTCGACTCTTTTGTTAACAAATTATACACACAGACAGAGGGAACATTTTCTTTCAAGGTTTAAATCAAGCAGGCCATTAACATCTTAAGGGACACAAATAAAGGAAAGAAGAAAGAAAGAAAGTGGTCATATTGATTTTGTCTTTACACTTCCATTTTTTCTGTTTACACCTAAGGAGTACACAAAAGAATCATCATAGGCACCTCCAGGACAATGGAGTGCTTTCAGTCAGCTAACAACCTCTAAGAATTTGGAGAAAGATCTCCTCCCTGTCTACCTGTGGGCATGAACACAGCGTCAAAAGAAAACGGACGTCAGTACGAATATTGTACTAAGTATGTAAGGCAGGAATGAAATAAACAAACATAATAGGAAAATCATGAGTAGAGAGGCAAAGGTATAACCTGCACAAGTGTCATAGGCAATCGCATTCTTACATATATCACATTTTATATAATCATGGTATACATGTCATCACATCATATAAATCATCTCATCATAGTCCTCGTCGTTAACCCGCGTCCGGGTAACCATCATATGCCGCCCACTAGTGGTGATCATGCCCGGCCCTCTAGGCTCGGTGTAACATCGCAGCCCGCCTTAGCGGTGACATGCCCGGCCATCTAGGCACGGTGGAATCATATGCAGCCCGCCTTAGCGGTGACATGCCCGGCCATCGTGGCGCGGTGGAATTATATCATCACAAAATCAATCATAACACATCACTCTTACACATCTCATACCATAGCATCATGTTGTCATTTCTTGGTATTCCATGCATCCCATAGTCGTGTTACAAGTTAGCATTATTTATCATCTTATTGTCATAGCATACATTAGCGTTAGGAGCATACATTAGGCTTTAAGGAAACCACACTATTTCGGGGTGACGTAAGGTCGTGAACCCCCGATTGTGTTATGGACATTTCATGGGTATCATGCCTCGCCTTGAAGGAAATAAAGCATAAGGCGAGTGGTAATAATAATAACATCATTAGCATTGTAGGAACATCGTGCCACAATTTCTTGAATCTCTATACTCTAGCTCATTGTCATTATTATCATGCTTATAGGTGATTCGATATATAGAAGGACTCATAAGCTTCATCTTATAGAAGGATTATGGAAAACTTGAAGGATTCATGCCTTTTGAAAGAAGAGTTAAGCCTCACATACCTGTCTCATTTAAGAAATCTAGCGTTCACTGGTTCTCCTTTGATATCTCGTTTCTACCTTCAAGAGAGAATTCGCATTTGCGTTAGTTAATCAACTATAAGAACGCACTACTATTTCTAGAGACAATTGGGCAGCACTTCCTTTGTTTATACTACTTTTCCCAGATTTCATATCAACTTCCAACACCCAAAACAACAATTACAATATAGCAATCAACAATCATCATTCATATACAATGACCATGATCCACCATTTGTCTTCATTTTTCCCACATTATGGTTGTGGGTTCGCTATAGTATTTTGTCATGTATCACACTTATCTCATGGTCTACACGTCATTTATAACGTATTTATACTCACAACACACTAACATTCATGATTCAATTCAACTACCATTCACTCATGGCACTATTCACTCATTTATGACCCATTTGCTATGTTTTTCTACAATTCGGGTACCTTAACCTTCCAATACCTTAAACAACATGAAATGGTCATGAAACTTACCTTAGATGATGGTTGAACAAGCTTTGAATGGATTTACTCCTCTAGCACCAAAACCCTACTTCACTCCTTTTGGGTTTTCTTGAGAAGGATGAATTTTAGTGTGATTCTCACACTTGATTTCGTGGGTCTCATGTAATTGATCACCAATCTCCCTTGAGTTCTTGTAGTTGAAGAGTAGAGAGTATTCTAGGAGTTTCTAGAGAGAAATATCGTGAATATGAAATGATTTGAATGAGCTTGGGTCTCTTTTTAATGACTTAAAATCTATTCCGGAATGAACAGTGACTGAGGTGTATAGTGGTCGTAAACCCACTTTACGGGCCGTATACTGGTTTACGGTCCTTCCTTCACGACCGTATTTAAGCATATCAGAAACTGAAAGGCATGCTGGAGATCATGGAAATTTACGACTCAGTTTACGAGCCGTATTTCGATTTACGGTCCGTATTCCAAGTCGTATTTAACCATTTAAAGCATTTGACAGAAAGTTGATATTTTGCAAGTTGAAATACGACATGCCAGTATACGGGTCGTATACCACTTTACGGTCCGTATTTCATTTTACGTCCAACTAGCCAAAATGAAATTCTGCAACTTTTCATTATACGTTCACGGGGAAATTTCCGAGGTGTAACACTCTTCCCCCCTTTTTCGAACATTCGTCCTCGAATGTTAAACACTCGGGATTCTACGAAAATTTTGCCAGAGTTTCCCCTGTAATCTGGCACTACCAACCTATCACAGCAACCCACAATATCATCGCCTCACAGGGCTACATCACAATATCAACATATCTATGGCCACACGCGACCAAAAGCATAAAAATAAATCATACATACCTTATGTCGTTGACGTTTCATCTTGAATCTCTCCCGGGGTATGGAATAAGTGTGGGTACTTAGATTTCATATTCTCATCCGCTTCCCAAGTCATTTCTTCCCGATTGTTGTTTCGCCACAATACTTTGACTGACGCTACTTCTTTATTTCGAAGCTTTCGTAGTTTCCTATCTAGGATGGCAATAGGCACCTCTTCATAGGTTAGCCTTTTCGTTACTTGCACATCATCTATCGGGACAATCTTTGTGGGATCTCCAACACACTTGCGGAGCATCGAAACATGAAAGACCGGATGGACTTATTCAAGCTCCGATGGCAAATCCAATTCATAGGTTACCTGGCCCACCTTGCGGATGATTTTGTAGGGTCTAATGTATCTGGGACTTAGCTTCCCTTTCTTACCAAATCTCATCACCCCTTTCATGGGTGACACTTTCAAAAATACCCAATCATTAATTTGAAATTCCAAGTCTCGTCGGCAGTTGTCCGCGTAGGATTTTTGGCGACTTTGTGCTGTCAACAACCGATCTTGGATCACCTGGACTTTTTCTATCGCTTGCTAGATCAATTCGGGGCCCACTAATTGTGCTTTTCCTATTTCGAACCATCCGATTGGAGATCTGCATTTTCTTCCATATAAAGCTTCATATGGGGCCATTTGTATACTAGAATGATAGTTGTTGTTATATGCAAACTCAATTAGTGGCAAATGATCATCCCAAATACCACCGAAATCTAGCACACACGCTCGTAGCATATCTTCCAAGGTCTGAATAGTGCGCTCGGCTTGCCCATCCGTCTGCGGATGAGACGCCGTGCTAAGCTTCACTTGAGTGCCTAGACCTTCTTGAAAGGATTTCCAAAACTTGGCTATAAATTGTGCTCCTCTGTCTGTGATGGATAATGGAACACCATGAAGTCGCACAATTTCTTTGAGATACAACCTTGCATAGTCTTCTGCTGAGTACGTGGTCCTGACTGGAAGAAAATGGGTTGCTTTCGTCAGCCTATCCACGATCACCCATATAGAGTCATACATGCCACGCGAACGGGGTAATCCCACGATGAAATCCATGTTGATCACTTCCCATTTCCAAGTAGGGATTTCCATTGCTTGCAATAAGCCTCCCGTCTTCTGGTGTTCAGCTTTTACCTGTTGGCAATTTGGACATTGTGCTATGAATTCTGCTATGTCTCTCTTCATGCCATCCCACCGGTACATCATCTTGAGATCATGATACATTTTGGTTGCACCTGGGTGAATAGAATATCGAGAGCAATGTGCTTCTTCTAAAATTCGTTGGCGCATTTCCGCCACATTCGGCACACATAACCTGCCTCGGTACCTAAGAATTCCATCCATGGAAACTTCAAACGGAGACTTTTCTTTCCCATGAGATGTGTCTCTATTACGACATAACTGCGGATCTTCGTACTGCCGTTCTTTCACTTCCATATCAAAGGACGAAATTGTGGAATCATTTATACTAATCCCGGCATCACCCGAATCAATTACACGCACTCTAAGGTTAGTCAATCGATGAAGTTCTTGAACCATATCTTTCCTTTCCGGAGGGACTTCACATAAACTGCCCATTGATCGGCGGCTAAGTGCGTCGGCTACTACATTCGCCTTCCAGGGGTGGTATAAAATGTTAACATCATAATATTTTAATAATTCTAACCACTGCCTCTGTCGCAGGTTCAACTCTTTTTGCTTGAAGATGTACTGAAGACTTTTGTGATCTGTATAGAAATCAACGTGCACACCGTACAAATAATGTCTCCACATTTTTAAGGCATGAATGACCGCAGCTAGTTCGAGATCATGAGTTGGATAATTCTTCTCATGTTTCCGCAATTGTCTTGAAGCATATGCAATGACCTTACCATGCTGCATCAATACGTATCCCAATCCGACACTAGTAGCGTCACAATACACAACATAGCCATCTGGCCCTTCTGGAAGTGTTAGAACCGGGGCTGAGGTCAACCTGTTTTTCAACTCTTGGAAACTGCGCTCACAGGCATCATCCCATTGAAACTTTCCTGACTTCTGGGTTAGCTTCGTCAATGGGGCTGAAATAGACGAAAATCCCTCTATGAACCTTCGATAATAACCTGCCAAACCCAGAAAACTACGGACTTCTGTGGGAATCGTAGGCCTTGGACAAGTCTTCACAGCTTCAATTTTCGGGGTGTCAACTCGAATACCATCATTTGAAATGCCATGGCCCAGGAATGTCACAGAATTCAGCCAGAACTCACACTTTGAAAATTTTGCATACAATTCTCGGGCTCGAAGAATACCATGAACAATCCTCAGATGATCTGCATGTTCCGATTCCGTGCGAGAATACACTAGAATATCATTAATAAATACTATCACAAATAGATCCAAGAGAGGCCAGAATACGTTGTTCATCAAATTCATAAACACAACCGGAGCATTAGTCAACCCGAACGACATTACTTAAAATTCATAGTGGCCATATCTCGTTCTGAAGGCTGTTTTAGGAATATCTGCTTCTCTAACTCTCACTTGATGGTAACCCGACCTCAAATCTATTTTGGAAAACCACTTAGCACTTTGCAACTGGTCGAACAAGTCATCAATTCTTAGGAGAGGATATTTGTTCTCTATCGTCACCTTGTTCAATTGCCTATAGTCGATGTACATTCGCAGGGAACAGTCTTTCTTTCTCACAAACAAGATCGGTGCTCCCCACGGTGATGAACTGGGTCTAATGAATCCCTTCTCGAGCAAGTCTCTCAACTGCGCCTTTAGCTCTTTTATTTCCGCCGGGGCCATTCGATAAGCAAGAATGGAAATAGGTTTGGTATCCGGCAACACATCAATGGCGAATTCAATCTCTCTTTCTGGAGGAAGTCCTGGAAGTTCGTCTGGAAACACATCTGGGAATTCATCACTACCGAAACTGACTGGAAAGTCGGCGGATCTGCCTCGGTGTCGTGTACCCGAACTAGGTGATAGATATAACCCTTGGCTATCGTCTTCCTTGCCTTGAGGTAGGAAATAAACCTGCCCTTTGGAGATGCTGTATTACCCTTCCATTCAAGCACGGGCTCTCCCAGAAATTCAAATCGAACCACTTTTGTGCGGCAATCAACATTTGCATAACACAAAACCAACCAATCCATACCCATGATTACATCGAAATCTACCATTTCCAGCTCAATCAAATCAGCCTTGGTCTGTCGATCACATATCACAATGACACAAATCTTGTACACTCGTCTTGCTATCACGGGATCACCAACCGGAGTAAGCACCTCAAAGGGTTTAATTGACTCGGGTTTCACCCCAATACAACCAGCAACATATGGAGTTATATAAGAGAATGTAAAACCCGGATCTATCAACGCATACACATCACGGGAGAGTATAGACAATATACCTAAAACCACATCCGGGAAGGACTCGATATCCTGCCATCCGGCTAAAGCATATACACGGGGCTGAGTGGCACCTGAGGTAGATGCTGCCCCTCGGCCTCTACCTCGGCCTGCTATCAACTGGGGAGTCTGCCCCGCTGAGCGTACTGATGAGGAACCCGCTGCTGAGCCTGTGGGCTGAACCCCACCTCTGCCATATCGCGAGGGACAATCTCGCATCAAATGCCCGGTCTGCCCACAAACATATCAAGCATCAGTGTCCTGACGACATGGCCCTGAGTGTAATTTGTGGCACCGACTACATCGTGGAACTAGGGGTCTCCCCTGACTATAATCATCCTCAAACTGGGAACCTGAAGCCCTCGAACTCTAACCCTGTCCTGAGCCAAATGAGCGGTCTAATCTTCTATCTGGAAATCTGGGAGGTGCGCTAATCACTGCCTGTGCCCATAGATCTAGCCCTTTTGCCCTGTCTTCTATCACTGTCGCGATCACCCCGTTGTTGTTGTTGTCGCCCCTCCAAATTCTGAGCATGGGCCTGTATTCGGGAAATGTCCATCCCGTCTGGCAAGGAAGCGGTCAGACAATCTCTGAATAGATGTGGCCCTAGGCCACTCACAAACCTATGTACCCGGTCTCCCATGTCGGCCACCATAGTCGGAGCATATCTAGCCAAAGAGTTGAATTGCATGCTATACTCCCGGGCACTCATGTTTCCTTGCCTCAAATTCAGAAATCTATCTGCTCTAGCTTGGCGGACCTCGGGTGGCAAATAGTGAGGAATAAAAGCATCTACAAACTCTTGCCAAACCGAAGAAGGCGCATTCTCTCCTCTTGATAATACCCAATTATTGTACCATAACACCGCCACATCCCGGAGTCTATAAGACACCAACTCCACGGATTCGGTCTCGGAAGCATGGACAATCTTCAATGTCCTCGACATTTCATGAATGAAACTTTGTGGGTCTTCCTCCGGCTTTGACCCGAATAACTCCGGAGGATTTAGGCTCATAAAATCACGGGCCTTGGTACTTGCTGCCCGGTCACTTGAACCCACATTTTGTCGTTGTGCCTATGCGGCAACCAATTGTGTCAACAACTGGATGGCCTCGGTCATTTGTTGACCCGAAGCAGCCGGCGGAGGAATTGGAGCTGGGGTTCCTCCTTGCTCTTCCACATTAGGCGGGATAGAAGAAGTATTAGACATGGCCTCGTTGTGTGATTCACCCTCTTCAATATTCATTGGGGGCTCTCTTTCTACCCGCCTCTTTGTCATAGTCTTGCCCTTCTGGGCGGCTGTAGCTTTTCCCTTTGGCGGCATTCTGAAATCATAACACACTATTAGGGAGGATAAAATATTATACACGGCTCTATCACACGATCTCATAGAAGAAAGATGGTCATTTTTCCTAAATGCCCTATAGCCTCTTGTTTATTGATGTGGTGCGCTACACAGCATAAACAAGACTCTACTACACACGGCTCGTAGATACTTCCTAGGACCGAACTGCTCTGATACCACTTTTGTCACTACCCGGCTACGGGCCGCGACGGGTACACGGGGCTAACCGCCGAGCACCGCTCGTGCTAGTACTCCTTAGGCTTATTTAACAATCATTTATCGGATTCATGCTCGATTTATAAGAAAACCCGTTTTCCTTTAGGAACATAATGTTTTTATACACATGAGCCCTTATGCTAGAAAAATAATATATATGTATATATTTACACAACGACCACGCCATGAGACCACATGACCCACATTGAGTATCTACGAGCCTCTATGAGATGACATTTACAATTGTACACAAAAGAATCATCATAGGCACCTCAAGGATAATGGGGTGCTTTCAGTCAGCTAACAGCCTCTAAGAATTTGGAGCAAGATCTCCTCCCTGTCTACCTGTGGGCATGAACACAGCGTCAAAAGAAAACGGATGTCAGTACGAATATTGTACTGAGTATGTAAGGAAAGAATGAAATAAACAAACATAATAGGAAGATCATGAGTCGAGAGGCAAAGGTATAACCTGCACAAGTGTCATAGGCAATCGCATTCTTACATATATCACATTTTATATAATCATGGTAAACATTTCATCACATCATATAAATCATCTCATCATAGTCCTCGTCGTTAACCCGCGTCCGGGTAACCATCATATGCCACCCACTAGTGGTGATCATGCCCGGCCCTCTAGGCTCGGTGTAACATCGCAGCCCGCCTTAGCGGTGACATGCCCGGCCATCTAGGAACGGTGGAATCATATGCAGCCCGCCTTAGCGGTGACATGCCCGGCCATCGTGGCGCGGTGGAATTATATCATCACAAAATCAATCATAACACATCACTCTTACACATCTCATACCATAGCATCATGTTATCATTTCTTGGTATTCCATGCATCCCATAGTCGTGTTACAAGTTAGCATTATTTATCATCTTATTGTCATAGCATACATTAGCGTTAGGAGCATACATTAGGCTTTAAGGAAACCACACTATGTCGGGGTGACGTAAGGTCGTGAACCCCCGATTGTGTTATGGACATTTCATGGGTATCATGCCTCGCCTTGAAGGAAATAAGGCATAAGGCGAGTGGTAACAATAATAACATCATTAGCATTGTAGGAACATCGTGCCACAATTTCTTGAATCTCTATACTCTAGCTCATTGTCATTATTATCATGCTTATAGGTGATTCGATATATAGAAGGACTCATAAGCTTCATCTTATAGAAGGATTATGGAAAACTTGAAGGATTCATGCCTTTTGAAAGAAGAGTTAAGCCTCACATACATTTCTCGTTTAAGCAATCTAGCGTTCGCTTGTTCTCCTTTGATATCTCATTTCTACCTTCAAGAGAGAATTCGCATTTGCGTTAGTTAATCAACTATAAGAACGCACTACTATTTCTAGAGACAATTGGGCAGCACTTCCTTTGTTTATACTACTTTTCCCAGATTTCATATCAACTTCCAACACCCACAACAACAATTACAATATAGCAATCAACAATCATCATTCATACACAATGACCATGATCCACCATTTCTCTTCATTTTTTCCACAATTATGGTTGTGGGTTCGCTATCGTATTTTCTCATGTATCACACTTATCTCATGGTCTACACATCATTTATAACGTATTCATACTCACAACACACTAACATTCATGATTCAATTCAACTACCATTCACTCATGGCACTATTCACTCATTTATGACCCATTTGCTATGCTTTTCTACAATTCGGGTATCTTAACCTTCCAATACCTTAAAAAATATGAAATTATCATGAAACTTACCTTAGATGATGGTTGAACAAGCTTTGAATGGATTTACTCCTCTAGCACCAAAACCCTACTTTACTCCTTTTGGATTTTCTTGAGAAGGATGAATTTTAGTGTGATTCTCACACTTGATTTCGTGGGTCTCATGTAATTGATCACCAATATCCCTTGAGTTCTTGTAATTGAAGAGTAGAGAGTATTCTAGAAGTTTCTAGAGAGAAATATCGTGAATATGAAATGATTTGAATGAGCTTGGGTCTCTTTTTAATGACTTAAAATTTATTCCGGAATGAACAGTGATT
Organism: Lycium barbarum; assembly: GCF_019175385.1. NCBI lineage: Eukaryota > Viridiplantae > Streptophyta > Magnoliopsida > Solanales > Solanaceae > Lycium > Lycium barbarum. The sequence continues at coordinate 69,714,096 of NC_083339.1, forward strand.
GAGGTGTACAGTGGTCGTAAACCCACTTTACGGGCCGTATACTGGTTTACGGTCCGTCCTTCACGACCGTATTTAATCATATCAGAAACAGAAAGGCATGCTGGAGATCATGGCAATTTACGACTCAGTTTACGGGCCGTATTTCGATTTACGGTCCATATTCCAAGTCGTATTTAACCATTTAAAGCATTTGACAAAAAGTTGAAATTTTGCAAGTTGAAATACGACATGCCAGTATACGGGCCGTATACCACTTTACAGTCCGTATTTCATTTTACGTCCAACTGGCCAAAATGAAATTCTGCAACTTTTCACTATACGTTCACGGGGAAATTTCCGAGGTGTAACAACATAGTTGAACACTTGTTTAACTAAGCATGCTAATGAACCAGTAGATTTTAAACAAGTCACATGATTGGACACTAATTAAATCAAACAGAGCCTATAGGCATGCTAACTAACACATAATAATAAACAAGTTAACTTATCTAGACAATTAGTGCTAAAATAATCTAAACTAAGCACAAATCTTAACAAGCACATACTAAACATGATCTAAACTAAACTAAAATAAACACATAAATACCCATTAATAACTAAACCAAGCTAATCTAACTACTAAACAAAATAGACATGCAAACAACAGGCAAAAAATAACTTAAAGGAAGAAAATTTACCTTTTACAAGTGCAGCCCTTTGTCGAGATTGGAAGTTGGAGATCCAGCTCCTCAATGCCCCAACTCAACCACAATAGGAAAATCCAATTATAGACAAGAAAACCCAATTAATTAAAGGTCTCAGCAAATGCAAAACCCTAGGTAAATTGGGTATTTTTGCTCTATTTGAAAAATATTTATATAATTTCAAAATTTTGAGACTTGTAAGGTGTGTGAAATAGTGGATCTGGGGTTCTGTATATCGAACCCCAAAACTCCATTTTTTTTGGTTTGTAATCGATGTGGGACATTGCAAATTTGCAAGGATTCTCTTAAATCCGTGTCAATCTCTACAAACCAATAGGTATTTCGTTGAAACGGATAACACAATGACAAAGTTAATTAAGGACTTCGTCCTTGTTGACCGTGGATTACAGAAAAAGTAGAAGAGAGAGAGTAGGGTTTTACCGTGTTTGGTTGCACTATGGTGGAGAGAGGGAAATGCATTAATTGCTTTGCCCAATTTGGTTGAACCATAGCTGAATAAAGCAACGCGTGCCTGAGAGTTTTCAGGCAAATTGTGACGTGAGAGAGAGAGAGAGAGAGAGAGAGAGAGAGTGTGTGTGTGTGTGTGTGTGTGTGAGAGAGAGAGAGAGAGAGAGAGAGTTTCAAGGCAGCGCCTAGGGTTTCTCTTAAAATTCTTGTTTCTTAACACATCAGACCTTAGAGGTCTGTTTGTGTATATACATATGTATTGTATTGAAAAGGAAGTGGGATTGGGCCGGGTCAGATCCGAAATTGGATTGGGCTCAGTCATATTTTGGAATAACAGAAAAGGATCCAAATTATCCTTTCATATACATAATATATATGCATATACTTGTATATGCGTGTATATTCATGTGTACATGTGTATGTATGGAGGGACAACTATGCAATTTAACAAATAGCCAAAAAATTAAAAGTGTCCATTAATTTAACATTTCAATTATGACCACATTATAAACTAATTATCGAATTAATTAATTTAAAATACGGCCATATGCATAAAATGGCTAATTTTGCAATTATAACCTTAATTGACCTTGTTCATGCAATTGGCTATTTCAATCATAGCCATAATTACCGCATAACAATTAATCGACTATGCAAATACGATTATGCAAATTGTAAAATTGAGATGCAAATTGATTATATTATTTAATTAACTAATTTTATTGAATTAACAAAGCAAAATACTTTTCAATTTGGTATTTAATAATTTAAACAATTAATTAGATAATTGTTTTGAACTATTTTGAATTAATTTTGACAAATACTTTAATATTGATAGGAAAATATGAATAATACTTTTAAATGATTTACAATAATACTTGAAATTATTTTGCCAAATGAAATGGCAAAATATTATCAAAATAATTTTGTAAAGATCATTTTGACTTATAAAAATACATATTTCACTCTGTTTGAGATTCAAGAACATCGGATAATTAAATAAAATTATTGGAGTGCCAAAATTAGGTGTCAACACTCTTCTTCCACCTTACTTCACGTCGAAGAAAGCCCAGATTCAACAACGTGACAAAACGGAACAACGAGATCGAAGTAATAAGCAAAATCCGAATATTGTTCTTGAGAAAAATTACACTCCGCTTCCTTGTGATTTGGAGCCCATGTTGTTGTTTTGGTTTTGAAATAAGAAAATGTTGCTATGTACGTTTTTCCTAGGTTTCTAAAATTAGAAAGTCCCAGAAAATATAGAAATAAAATGGCAGCATCCGTTTCATATACCGCAATGCCAAAGAAAGAATGACATGAAAGGCTTAAAGGATCTTTCTTGCCTTTACACATGTCAACAATGCACTTTAGGTGCTATGACTCATCTATGCCCACTTAGTGCCACCTTTGGCATAATAAGTGGCATGTGGCGGCCCACCTAAAGCCCTCATCCACTTAATCCTAATTAATACCTTAATCAATTTCGTACTCTCCCACTTTATCCCAATATTTAATCAATTACTCACATAATTAATTTCTTGATCACAATTCACTTAAATAATAAATTATTTTTTGACACAGTTCATATACTCATCATCATGATCATGTAATATAGCACTAGTCTATAACCTCTTTTGATACATACAAAATATTATTTCCAATCACCGTCATCACACTTTTAAGTCCTAAATTGTTACATCTCGGAAAATCTTCCGTTGGTACGCAAGTGAATGAACTAGTGAAATACGAGTATCGGGTTAATGATGACTTAAGGGCATTTTGGGAAAGAGTTATAACGTCCCTTAGATTGCTAATGAAGTGTTAAACAAGTATTAAGAAGGTTCCATGAGGATTGGAGATCAACGAAGTGACGAGAACAAGTTCAGTGGACTGGTGAGTTTTACGGCACATTATACGGACCGTATAATGTTTTACGGACCATATAATGGACCGTAAAACCATCACAGCGAAGGTTGCTCACTGGTGCAATTTTACGGTCAATTATACGGACCGTATAAATTTTTACGGCCCGTATAATGAATCGTCAAATGGTCACAGTGAAGGGTGAAGGAAAGGCACGTTTTACGGTCAATTATACGGACCGTATAACAATTATACGGACCGTATAATGGACCCGACAGATCAGTGAATGGGTTATTTAATAGGGACCAAGTTCATAAAATCATTTCCACATTTCATCCCTTCTCTCTAAAACATCTCTCTACATTTATTACACAAGTTTTCAAGGATTATAAGCCATCAACAACATAAATCAAGTGAATCAAGGGTAAGGAAACCCATTAAAGACCATTCAAGTCAAGAAATCCAAATGGAGGAAAACTAGGGTTTTGCTCAAAGTGGAGTATCATCAACTAAAGCTTGTTCCTACAATATCTAAGGTAAGATTCATGATATTCATATGTTTTTTAAGGTATTTGAGAGTTAAAATTCTTGGTCATTAGAAGAGTATAGCAAAATGGGTTATGAATGATGAATAGTGACGTTTTTGAGAAATAGTTTGAATTGAATCATGATTGTTGTTGTGTTGTGACATGAATGTGTTATAAATGACGTTAAGACCATGAAATAGACATTGTATATGAATGGACGAAGTTGGGTGTTGTGATCATGAACATGGACAAATGAAAGTAAATTGAGAAACCTTGATAATATGGATGATTAATGGCCATTGATATGATATTATGAATGTATTGTTGACGTTTGGGAGTTGAATTACGATATGGGCAAATGTTGTATAAATAAAGGAGATGTTGTCCGATGTTCTGTATTTTTGGCCATGTGTGTTAGTTATCGATCCTAATGATAGTATCACCTTAATGAAGGTAGAAACGTGAGCACCGAAGGAGTACGTGCAAGCGTAGAATAGTTCGACGAAAAGTTATGTAAGGCTAACCCTTCTTTCATAAGGCATGTTTCTTTGGCCAAATTTCTAAATCCTCTATACGAGTATGTTGTCTTCAAATGATTGATCTTCCGAGCTCGTAAACTCATAATCCTTGATATGTACTACGATTGTACTACGCTCCTCATGTGACGAGTAAGCCTATAAGATAGACGTAACGATAATAGTGATGATAGAAATGTTAATGATAATAATAACGATACTAAAGGTGCCAATGGGCTATTATACTTATGTGTGCCTAGGAAGGGCTATAATGAAACCCCGAGCTTATAACGCCGGGTAGAATATACGTATATGTATGGATACGATTTCGTAACGCGCGCACACATCTGCAGATGGTACGGATAACCCTGAAGCCTTGGTAGGGCCAGGTAGATATAACCTTGAGCCTTGGTTGGCCAAGTATGTATGAAACACCGAACCTCTATGGTCGCGTACGCTATGTATGCCTATATATATATATATATATATATATATATATATATATATATATATATATATATGCTATGTATATGACATCATTAAGAGTACGGATATGTTATGAAAATGAGATGTACATGATCATGAGGGTAACTAAGTACGAAAATGGGTATATGTATGCGGATACGCAGTAGAAATGGAATGTCTCTATGGAAAGTAAGTAAGTGCCATGATGATGATAATATTGACTCCTCCCCTATGCAAATTCACATGTTATTCATTATGCTTCTATATCGATGTTGATCATGCTTTACATACTCAGTACAATCTTCGTACTGACGTCCTTTTGTTTGTGGACGCTGCGTCATGCCCGCAGGTGCACAGGGAGACAGACTTGATCCGTAGCTGCTTTCTCAGAGATTTCATAGCAGAGCTCCATTTCATTCGGAGCCATAGATTTTGGGTACTTATTCTTTTGTGTATATAATTGTGGGCATAGCGGGGTCCTGTCCCGCTCATGTGATATGTATACTCTTTTTAGAGGCTCGTAGACATGTGTATATGGGTAGATATGTTTGGCCTTGTCGGCCTATGTTTTGTATATCATTTCGTTGGCCTCGCCGGCCTTGTACATTTGATGTGGCATAGATGCCTATGATATTATCCAAGATGATTGTCGCCCAACGGGACTAATATGATTGATGACTAGAATGCATGACTTGATTTATGAATCGCCTAGATATTATGTGAATGTGTGTTAAGGGGTGCCCGGGTGGGGTAGCACCAGGTGCTCGTCGTGGCCCCCTAGTCGGGTCGTGACATAAATCATTTCGGGACTTCATCCTTTTTTACAACGAGGTCTTTATTTGTGTACATGACTACGGCCACAATTCTCCTGTCCTTGGGTCTACTTACATGCATCGAGCGGTTCAAACCATAGCCCGAAAGCCCAGGGTACTACATTGATGAAACTAATACTCTTCGATTCGTTCAACCTCTAACCTTCATGACGCTTACTTATGATTTATTAAACATAGAATAAATACTTATAACCTCAAAAATAATCTTGTCCTTGAACTTATGTCGATTAACTTACGACAAATCCAACGTACAAAAGTACGGGATGTAACAGCAGTGAAATACACGTGCTGCGACATGTAATTTCGCAATTTTTTTATTTTTCTTAAATTTGGTTTCATTTTCTTCCTTTTTTTTTGCTTGTTAATTCCAAAATATAATGGAAATATCACTTTATATTTAGAAAAATGAAAATAACACTTGTTATTATTACTGTTCTTGTATGAACTTGAAAAAGAATTGGAGGTGTTGAGTAAATTCGAAGGTTGTTGAGGTTTTATAGTTAAGATTTAAGTTCTAAACTTATTCTAGATCGTTCGTTGCTACTGAGATTTGAAAAGGGAGAAAGAATTTCGAATCCACCATTGTTGGACCTTGAAAAAGCTTGAAGAACAAGAAAATGGGTTTCCCAACATTCTTGGTTTTTGGCCAAAGAATACTGGAATTTGGTGATGTTGTTGTTGTGAAGTTGTAGTTGAAATTTGAGCTTGATTGGTGCGATTTGATTGAGTTTTTGTTGAATTTTTAGACCCAAAAATGAAGAAGATAAAGAACATTGCTTTTTTTTTTTTTTGTCCTTCAAAATCAGCCTTTTGCAATGTTAATTAGTTATGTGTACTAATTAATTGTAAAATTTTCCAATTTAAAAAGGACATATGTTCATATTATTCAGAAACGTAGCTCATTTTTTGTCTCTCACATGCCTCCACGAGAGTGAGCACGCTCTCCATGCCACCTCAGCATGGAAAGGTGTATATATTACACTTTAAAATAGTTTAGGGGGTAATAGAACCCTCGTAAAGGTAAAGTGTGTCTCTGAAACTTTGGGTATAGTTTAGGGGGTAATTATGTCTTATCTAAAAAATACTTTTAAAATAAGTTGATTTTAGAAATTTGGCCAAATATACTATTAATGACCAAATTAAGTGCAAACATATGAGGCTTAAAAGTACAAAGTAAAATGTGTTCACATAGCTAATAAAGTGAGTGATTAATTCAATTTCTCAACCTAGAGGTAGCGTCCGAGAAATTATTCCGAAGTAAAAGCTTTAAAGGGCTCTTGAATTGGGGAGATTGGTTTAATGATTCATTCTAAATACAGTATTGTTTTAGCTATAGGGAAAACGTCATTTATCTTCTCCAATTTTTTGTTTAAAAATTAAACATCTTTTTCAACTTTGAACAAACATATTCATCCCTCTTTATCTCAATAAGTATTCTCCAACTTTGCATACTGTATACGGTAAAAATCGGATATATGTTAAACCGGTAAGATCGGAGACCGTGGGAAGAAAGGGACAAGAATGTGCACGAAGACTTTCTTTCTGGACCGGAGGAGTGCTTGAACCGAAGAAAGGGAAGAACATCATTTGGTCCGGTTTCTCCATAGCCGAGTTGATCGTGGCCGTTGGTCCGTTTGATCGTGGCCGTTGGTCCGGTTGATCCGTTACACAATTGCCACGCGTCAAATACTGTTCTGCCACATTGTACTGCCAATCGTACGGGTGTCAGACCGTACGACCAACCTTATCCATTTTAGGGTTTTTCTTTATTCTTTAGGGCCTTATGTTGTATGAAGCCCATGAGGCAAAACTATAAATAGGGGTCATTACCCTACTTTTAGGCGTTGGCTTCTTGAGTTCTAGAACATTTTGTAATAGCAAAAATATATTTAAATCTCTCCCTCTCAATATCTGATCATGGTCTGGATTTATTGTGTTCATCTTGAGATTTGTTCAATCAAACAATATTCAGCATATTAGCATATACATTTATCGTAGACCGTCAATCACTATTTAGATTATTCATAGTTGATCTTATTCCATTTTCTCTCAATCAAAGAATAGATTAAAGTTTAACCACATATCCTATACCTCACTCACAAATTTAATTGATTATCCAAATTTGGGGTAAACGGTTTGGCGCCCACCATGGGGTTAGGATAATAGTGGTCTTTGATCTAGATCTCTATCTTACCCGTCAGAATCAAAAATATCTTTTGTTCATCTCTGTAAAAACGGACCAAATGGCTAACAGTGGACTATCTGGTCACGTCAACAACAATGAGATTGTGGCTGAAAATGAAGACAGCGGGCCACGAGGATTACCAAACCCCGCTGACCCGAACCTCGTTAATTCGAGGGAGGGCCTCAACCGGCAAAACACCGTGGACCAGGAGAATGCCGCCAGCCGGCCACTGATCCTTTAAATACTCACAATTCAATTACTTTGTCCCGGACACAGGGCCGGAAAGAGCCGGATACTGCGAATGATAATATTGACTTACATTTAATTTTTGATATGTTGCAGGAATAGAGAGCAGTGATTGCTGAACAAGGAATCGCAATAGCCCATTTGAAAAACAGAAGAGATAAAATGACCCCGGAGAAGGCGAAGGGCGTTGCTGAACCCAGAAGAGATAAGGCACGGATGGTTGAAAGCAATAGGTCCGGAGCTGGTTCATCCACCGAGGTTCTGAGAATGCTCGAAACATTGGCGAAGTGGGTAGACTCGACCGAAAAGAGGGTGGAAACATACAACTCTCGGGTGGATCAAATCCCGGGGACTCCGCCTATTTTGAAAGGGTCGGATTCGAAGAGGTACATCCAAAGGCCTTTTCCTCCGAGTGCGGCTCCGAAATTGATCCCGAAGAGGTTCAAAATGCCGGATATCTAGAAATATGATGGCACAACGGACCCTCACGAACATGTGACGTCATACACCTGCGCTGTAAAAGGCAATGATATGGAAGAATAGGAAATCGAATCCGTGTTGCTGAAAATGTTCGGGGAAACTCTGTCAAAAGGAGCATTGACTTGGTATGACCATCTGCCCGAGCATTCAATCACTTCTTTCGAAATGCTCGCCGATGCGTTCGTAAAAGCACACGCCGGAGCCAAAAAGGTGCAGGCCCGGAAGGCGGATATTTTTCGTATAGCCCAAAGAGACGATGAGTTACTGCGTGAATTTGTCAACCGATTCCAAAGGGAACGAATGGAACTCCCCCCGATTCCGGAGGAATGGGCTGCCCAAGCTTTCACAAAGGGGCTCAATGTTCGGAGCTCGACGGCTTCGTTCAAATTAAAGGAAAGCTTGCTGGAATATGAGGCTGTGACATGGGCAGATGTCCATAACCGATACGAGTCAAAGATTCGGGTGGAGGATGACCAACTCGATCTTTCCCCTGGGCCAGTAAATATGAACAAAAGTTTTGAGAGACCAAGGAAATATTGCGAACCGGAGGCCAGATCATCGAGGGAAAGGTATTGGCCATATTCTCATTCGGAAAAACCAAGCTTCAAGTCGGAGAAATCCAGGGTTGGCCCGAGCCATTTCTCCGGTCGGGGTGATAAACGGGTCGACTGCCCATCGAACAGTCGAGGTCTCTTATTCAGGAGCGATGCCGGAAGCTCTGCCGGCAACAAAGACTTGCCGAGGATATCGGAGTACAACTTCAACGTCAACAGCTCGGACCTCGTCTCGGCTATTGGCTGTATCCCGGATGTTAGATGGCCGAGATCTCTAAGGTTGGATCTGGGCCAACGAGACCCGAACATGATGTGTGAATATCACGGAACCCATGGACACAGAACTGAGGATTATTGCGAGCTAAGAGAGGAGGTAGCCCGGTTACTGAAGAATGGCCATCTCTGAGAATTGCTGAGTGAACGAGTCAAAGGTCACTACAAGGAAAGGGAGACTCATAAAAGGGCCGAGCAAGTAGAACCCCAGCATATAATCAACATGATAATCGGGGACACCGATACCCCATGAAGGCCGATGATGAAACGAACCCAGGTTTCTGCTGTGCGTGAAAAGCGCAGCCGGGATTATACACCTGAGGGTTCCATCTCTTTCAGCAACGAGGACGCAGAAGGCATCATTCAACCGAACAATGATGCATTGGTAATCTCTATTCTTATTTTTAAAACTCAAATTAAGCGTATTTTGATTGACCCAGTAGCTCGGCCAACATCATTCGGTGGAGAGTGGTCGAACAGCTAAGGATACTCGATCAGATTGTACTGGTAGCCCGGGTACTCAGCGGGTTCAACATGGCGAGCGAAACCACAAAGGTGGAGATCTCATTGCCGGTAAACATCGACGACACTATCCAGCAAATGGTGTTCTATGTAATCGAAGGAGATATGAAGTATAATGCATTACTGGCTAGACCCTGGATACATAGCATGAGGGCCGTGCCGTCGACATTGCATCAGCTGCTAAAATTCCCGACTCCGGAGGGGATAAAAACCATCCGAGGTGAATAACCCGCTGTAAGTGAGATGTTCGCGGTCGAGGAAGCGACACCTCAGCCCAAAAAATCGGATCAAAAGGAAGAAGATTCAACCGGGGGAAAGGACACCAAATAGCAATCAAAGCACTCGGGGTTAGATCCGGCGTATGAAGAGGATAGTTTCGGTGTACCCAGATCATTCGTCATGCCAGATGACTCGGATGCAACCAAGTCAACAGTAGAGGAGCTGGAGCAAATCATCTTGTTCGAATATCTACCAGACAGAAAGGTATACCTGAGCACGGGGTTAACCTCGGAGCTTAGGAACAAGTTAATTGAATTTCTTCGAGCTAATGCTGCTTGTTCGCATGGTCCCATATAGATATGACAGGTATACCACCGGAAGTAACAACTCACAAGCGCAGCTTAGACGGGAGGTTTCCCCCGGTGAAGCAGAAGAGAAGGCCCAAGGCAGAGGCAAAACACGCCTTCGTAAAAGATGAAGTAACGAAGCTTTTAAAAATAGGCTCTATTCGGGAGGTAAAGTACCCGGACTGGTTAGCTAACGTAGTGGTGGTGCCGAAGAAAGGTAATAAATTTCGAATGTGTGTTGATTATAAGGATCTAAACAAAGCATGCTCGAAGGATTCATTTCCGTTGCCTCACATCGATAGAATGATCGATGCGACGGACGGGCATGAGATGTTAAGTTTTCTCGAGCTTACTCCAGGTATAACCAAATCCGGATGCACCCGGAGGATAAGAAGAAAACATTCTTTATTACCCGATATGGGACTTACTGTTACAATGTCATGCCTTTCGGATTAAAAATGCCGGTGCAACTTACCAACGCCTAGTTAATGGGATGTTCGAAGAACAAATAGGGAAAACAATAGAAGTTTATATTGACGACATGGTGGTCAAGCCCTTGGAAACAGAGGACCATTTAAAGCATTTGCAGGGAACCTTCGATGTACTCCGCAAGTATAACATGAAGCTCAACCCGGAAAAATGTGCCTTCGGTGTCCGGTCTGGTAAATTTTTGGGATTCATGGTGTCGAACCGGGGGATTGAAATCAACCCGAACAAGATCAAAGCCATCGAGGACATTGAGGTGGTGAATTTTCTCTACCTTGCTGTCTTTGAGGTAGCGGTAAGTGGCGTTTTGGTCCGGGAGGAATCAGGTATGCAATTTCCTATATATTATGTAAGTATAACTTTGGGGGATGCGGAGACCCGTTATTCCCACTAGGAAAAATTGGCATTGGCATTGGTAAGTGCTTATAGAAATCTCAAGCCCTACTTTCAATGCCATCCGATATGTGTAGTGACTACTTACCCCCTAAAAAACGTCATGCACAAACCGGAATTATGGGTAGACTAACTAAATGGGCCGTAGAAATTAGTGGATATGATATCAAATACAAACCTCGGACGGCCATCAAGTCGCAGATCCTGGCTGACTTTGTGGCAGACTTCACCCCGGCTATGGTCCCCGAGGTTGAGAAAGAACTTTTGCTAACCTCGGGGAAATCTTCGAGTATTTGGTCGCTACACACGGATGGAGCCTCGAACCTCAAAGGTTTCGGGCTAGGAATCGTCCTTAGAACCCCGGCGGGGATGCCATTCGGCAATCCATTAGAACTGTTAAATTGACTAACAATGAAGCCGAGTATGAGGCTATGATTGCAGGTTTGGAATTAGCCCGGAGTATGGGGGCCTAAATAATCGAGGCGAAGTGCGATTATCTCTTGGTCGTAAACCAGGTTAACGACGTCTTCGAGGTCAAGGACGAACGGATGCAAAGGTATCTGGAAAATATCCAAGTGATACTACACCGGTTTAAAGAATGGACCATGCAGCATATACCGAGGGAGCAGAACAGCGAAGCCGATGCATTGGCCAATTTGGAATCTTCAGTCGAAGGGGAAGAAATCAACCCCGGGACTACAGTGCACTTGATGAATACAGAGATAGAGAACGGACATGCCGAAATAAACACAATGGGTTTAACTTGGGATTGGCGCAACAAGTATATCGATTACTTGCGAGATGGAAAGCTCCCGAGTGATCCAAAAGAATCACGGTCACTAAGGACAAAAGCTACGCGTTTCTGCTTAGTAGACGGCCAACTGTATCGACGATCTTTCTTCGGACCCCTGGCCAAGTGTTTGGGTCCCGGAGAAACGGAGTATGTGATGAGAGAGGTGCACGAAGGGACCTGCAGCAACCACTCCGATACTGAAGCTCTGGTCTGAAAGATTATCAGAGCTGGTTATTACTGGAACCGGATGGGGGAAGATTCAAAGAATTTCATCCGGAAATGTGACGGGTGTCAGAGACATGCTCCGATGATTCATCAGCCCGGGGAGTTGCTGCATTCGGCGGTGTCACCTTGGCCTTTCATGAAATGGGGAATGGACATTGTTGGTCCATTACCATGGGCACCAGGTAAAGCCCGATTTATTTTGTTTATGACTGACTATTTCTCCAAATGGGTTGAAGCACAGGCCTTCGAAAAAATTAGAGAAAAGGAGGTCATTGACTTCATATGGGACCACATTATCTGTCGTTTCGGCATCCCTGCCGAGATAACTTATGATAATGGTCCTCAGTTCGTGGGCAGCAAAGTCAACGATTTCCTCAAAGGGTTGAAGATCAAGAAAATTGTATCAACTCCATATCACCCGTGTGCGAACAGATAGGCGGAATCCACGAACAAAACAATAATCCAAAACCTGAGGAAAAGACTTGAAGAATCAAAGCATCACTGGAGGGAAGTATTACCGGAGGTATTGTGGGCTTACAAAACCACATCGAAATCAAGCACGGGAGAAACTCCTTTCTCGTTGGTCTATGGGGCCGAAGCCCTCATTCCCGTAGAAGTTGGTGAACCGAGTCTCTGGTTCAGCTATACCACCTAGGATTCAAACAAGGAGGCCATGGCCATAAAACTCGACCTCACGGATGAACTTTGCGAAAACGCGTTGGTCCGTATTGCAGCCCAGAAACAGAGAATGGAAAGGTACTACAATCGGAGAGCCAATTTTCGGCATTTCCAAGTTGGGAACTTGGTGCTTCGAAAAGTTACCTTGAACACCAAGAATCCCAACGAAGGAAAACTGGGTCCGAACTGGGAAGGACCGTACAAGATAACCGAGGTAACGGGCAAAGGATCATACCAGTTGGAATCCATGGACAGGCAACGGTTGCGCAATAACTAGAATGTGGCTCATTTGAAAAGATACTATTTGCTAAGGTATGGACTCACCATGTTTTTCTATTAACCTTTCTTTTTTGCAGGAAGTCAAGTACCGGATAAAGTTAGAATCTAGGTCTGAAAACACGTGTTGCACTCTTTTCCTTTATACGGTTTTGTCCCAAAATGGGTTTTCCGACAAGGTTTTTAATAAGGCAACAAGTACAACGTGTTACTCGACGAAGACAAGGACAAACACCCAGAAACCCGGGGTCACACCCTACGAATGGGGACTTAATAGCGCTTACCCGATCTTGCAGCTCGGATAAACGCTAGGGGGCTATTATACCCACTTCGGAGTTTACAAAACAAAATCGGACCTTTTATATTAGGTTTTGATGTAAGGACCAAACGATCAGAATGAATCGTGTCCACTCAGTATTTGCTATGACAAAACCAAGAACCGGACCTTCTTCATTAGGTTTCGATGTAAGGACCAAACGATCAGAATAAATCGTGTCCATTTAGTATTTGTTACGGCAAAAGCAGAAGGAAACAAGGTTCTCATGTATATAAATACTTGCAATACAAAAATTATCGAAAGTTCGGATAACGATATCTCGGATGTCTTCTTGTTAAAACACCCTACCCCGATGATTATCGCCGTATTTCGGCATTGCTTCATTCATATACCCTATTCCGGGCACTATAGTCGAAATTCTACAAAGGAAACAAGGTCATAGTGAACCGAGCCAAAATCGTTAATGCCTCAAATGGGGACTGTTACATCAAAATTTAGCTAAGGCTGAGATTCAGGTGTCCGAAAAATACCGGCCATAAAAAATAGGCGAAAAATACCGGCCCTAAAAAATAGCCAAAAAATACAGGCCCTAAAAATGCCTATCATGATTCGGAGACGTCTGAATTCACAAAGCATTAGATAAGTCCCAAGGGCAATAAACTCCATCAAATTCCCGGACAAAATGTACCGGATGAAGAGAAAATCCGATATTCAGGCACAGTCCGAAATAATGACTCCTTAAAATGGATCGACAATTCGAGCAAAAGTCATAACAAACATTCAAATAGAATAAAGAAAATCAAGAAAAATACATGTTCCATTCATACAAAGGTTTTTTACATCGAAAACCCTAAAAAGGCAAAAAAAAAACAAAGTACAGGCCCTGGTCAATCCACTATGGCTGGATCCGGAGTGTTCGGACACTGTCCGCTCGGAGTCGTCGGATTCTGCCCCGAGGGCTCCCTTAGCCTCTTCCTCGACCCTTTTAGCTTCAAGTATCAGGGCCGGAAGATCTGCAAAGCCATGATATGCTTGCTCAAGGGTGATCCTCCGAGGCATCCACTTTTCATACTCAGTAGCAATAGTAGTATGAGCCTCGGCAGCCTCCACGCTCTTTAGAGCTTCTTCCAAATCGGCCTCGACCTGGGCTTGCTTTGCCACCAGAACATCCCGATCTTCTTCGAGGACCTTTTGCATTTGAGTGGCCGACTCAAGCTCGGCCTTGAGAGTGTCATTAGCATTAACGGTCTCCTCGAGCTCGGTTTTTAGATCATCACATATCTGGGCCCTCTTCTTCGCCTTCTCTTCAAACACCCTCATACGTTCTTTGTACCGGGCACTCTCAGATTCGAGTAGCCGATGCCTCTTGGCCATGCTCGTAGCATCGGACTTGACAGAGTCCACCTCCTCCCGGAGTTGAGAGATGGTGGTTTCGAGCTCACCAAGCCTTGAGGAAAAATGAGTGTTGTCTCGGCTAAGGCCGATCTTGTCCACTTCGAGACGCCGGTTATATTCGACCATCTCTGCCAGCTCACTCTTTAATTTACGATTTTCGACCTTTGTTGCATCGAGCTAGGGTTGGAGGTTGGAAAGAGTAACTGCTTGGTTCAACTCATCCTTCTTCACTCGTAGAAGGTGCAGAAATTTCTCCGTTTCTCGACTTTGAGCATCCAGTTGGCCCTTGAGATCGTCCACCTCTTGCTGGGCACGGACGAAGGCTTCGTTAATAAGCACCACACTCTGCAAATGAAGCAAGTTAAAAACTTGAATAAACGAGATTAAAATTCTCAAAGAAATTATGCAAGGATGGCTGATAAACTTACTCGATTTCCCGCATGCATACCCTCGTTAATGAGACACTGCCAAAGGACTCCGTTCATCTTTCGTTTATCCGAGTCCGAGACAAGGGGCCTCAGGTAGCTCGCCACACCCACCGGGGGAGAAAGAAAGCTGCAATCATCGGGAACGGTGATCACAGCCGACCTTGTCCTCCTCAGTTCCACACTTGGGCCGGAAAGGTGCGCACCAAGCTATCCCTAGCACCTGACTCGGTGGTCCGACTAGCCGCCGTCGTGGCTCGAGGGATCAGGAGATGTCCGAAACCAGCAGCTTCGCCGGTAGCAGGGGGAGTGTCCGAGAACATGTCATCAAACTCATCCGATCTTGGAGCCGGAGTTGGAGAACTCGGAGGGACCTCAGTAGCTTCGGCAAAGGCAGGAATCTCCGAAGTTGCGGCAATCTCACAGTCGGGCAGCGGACCAACATCCGTTGGAACTTCGCTCTCGGGGGCCGGCTCAGTTCTTTGACCAGCTTCGGCAGCAGTTGCCTTCTCGGGTCTTCTTGTCCGTTGCAGGGGGTTTCTTTGGAAGAAGCATCACCTGAAATATCAACTAATTCAATCGACCTTAGAGGAGTCGGGTAATGAATTTCTTCCCCACCTGTGTGTAATGCCGGAGTTGAAGGTCCTTCCCCAGCTGAAGGAAATGGTGAAACGATGATACCCTCCTCCGGAATAGGAGCCACAGATGGGACCACACTGTTCCTCCAAACGAGGAGCTCGGGCTCTGCTTCATCCCTTAAAGTACCAGCGTCGCTCCTCGCCCTTTTCTTCGGTCTTTGCCCTTTGTCTGAGGGTTTTTTTTCTTTTGTTGGCAGTAGCAAGGATACGGGATGCACCCGCTGAGTCGAACTCGGGCTTTAACGTAGCGGGTTCAGCTATTGAATCCGGTCTCGGATCCACCGAACCCTTGGGCAAACCTGAAAGCCGAAGATGTTACACAAAGGGGAGGTGGAAAAGTGTCATGAACGCCAATAGAAGCAAAGTATTACCGTGGTTTTGAGCAATCCATCGGCCACGATAAAGGAGTCCCCATGTCCGATCGTCGTGGGCATATTGGCTGAGGAAAGCAGTAACCCATTCGTTGAGATTTCGGACGGCCGGAGGAATCCAACCCACGGCTAATACGAATAAGAAAAGTAGTGAGAAGGTGGAAGAACTGGAGTTTGACAAAACATACAAAAGTAATTATTAAAAGAGTTCAGACTTACGATTATTATTCCACCTTTCCGGAAAAGTCATGTAGTTGTCCGGAATAATGTCCGAGGTCCGTATCCGGACATATCGCTCCAACCCGCCCCGGCCTCTATCTTCATCCATTTTTGAAAAAATTGGATTCCGGCTACGCTTTGCGAGTTTTATTACACCACCCCGGAACAACCTCGGGGAGTATAACCGTATTAAGTGGGCTAGCGTGAATTCCTTTTCTGTATTATTGGCCAAAAGCCGGAGGCAGGCCACGGTCCTCAAAACAATCGGACCAATCTGTGCCAAAGTTACGTTGTAAGTCCGGCACATGTCTAAGATGATCGGATCGACCGAGGGGTCGAGCTTGAGGGTGAAAGGGTAAGTATAAACGTATAAGAAGCCTTCCCGATGGTCGGATACTGACTCGTCTGGCCCGGGGACAAAAACATGGACTGAACGGTTGTTCCATCGACAATCAGCCCGGACTAAGTCGAGTTTATCCTCGGTAATGGATGAGGGATATCGTCTCACATCAAACCCTCTATCGGATACCGGAGAAGGTTTTTCAACCTCGAAATCTTTGTTGAAATTAGGTTTGGAAGCAACAATATCCAAAGCAGTAGGTTCGAAGGTGACCTTCTGTCACGACCCGGCTAGGGGTCGCGACGAGCACCCGGTGCTACCCCACCCGAGCACCCCCTTATCGTACATAACACAACATCTAGGTGAACCATAAGTCAATTCGTGCTTTTCTTATCGTTAATCATATTGATCCCATTAGACGACCATCATCATTTAACACATCATAGGCATTTGTGCCACATCATAAGTACAAGGCCGACGTGGCTAACAAAAGATATACAAAACATGGGCCGACATGGCCGAACATCTCTACCCACATACACATGACTACGAGCCTCTAAGAGTATGACATATCGTATGAGCGGGACAGGACCCCGCTATGCCCATAATTATATACACAAAAGAATAAGTACCCAAAAGCTACGGCTCCGAAAGAAATGGAGCTCTGCTATGCAATCTCTGAATAAGCAGCTATGGATCAGGTCTGTCTCCCTGTGCACCTGTGGGCATGACGCAGCGTCCACAAACAAAAGGACGTCAGTACGAAGAATGTACTGAGTATGTAAAGAATAATCAACATCAATATAGAAGCATAATAGATATCATATGAAAATAGCATAGGAGGGGAGACAGTAATATCATCATCATCATGTCGCTTACTTGCATACATCGTCGTTCGTATCCCATAATAATACTCGTACCATACGTGTGCTCATATTCGTATACATGTCCTTATTCATATTCTTATACATAGTCTTATCACATTCATATTAATATTATATACATAGTCATTTCATATACATAGCATTTACATAGCATACCCGACCTCATAGGATCGGTGTCTTATACATGCTTGGCCAACCAAGGCTCAAGGTCATACATACCTGGCCCTACCAAGGCATCAGGGTTATCCGTACCATCTGCAGAGGTGTGCGCGCGTTTCGTAATCGTATACATACTTTATACATAGTCATATACATATAGTCTTACCCGGCATCATAAGCTCGGGGTCTTATCATAGCCCTTCATAGGCATACATATACATATATCATAGCTCGTAAGCATCTCTAATCTCATTTTACTCTCATCATCATTACTATCCTCATCATTGTCGTTACATCTACATTATGGACTTACTCGTCATACGAGGAACATAGTATAATCGTAGTACATATCAAGGATCGTGAGCTTATGAGCTCGGAATGTCAACCATGTGAAGACAACATACTCATATAGAGGAATTAGGAATTTGGCCAAGAACCATGCCTTATGAAAGAAGGGTTAGCCTTACATACCTTTCCGTCGAACTATTCTACACTTGCACGTTCCCTTCCAATGCTAGCGTTTATACCTTCATTAATATCATAACAATGGTCATTAGTCATTCACATTATCCACATTGTCTAGATTTCCTCAATTTGCCTCTAATTCACCCACATTCATGGTCATAACACCCATCTTCGTCCATTCGTCTAAAGTGTTTAGTTCATGATCTTAATACCATTTATAACACATTCATATCACAACACAACAACATTCATAACTCAATTCAAACTATTTCTCAAAATGTCACTATTCATCATTCATGACCTAGTTGACCACATTTTCTACAATCCATGCATTTTAATTCATACCTTAAACATCTTGTAAAAATCATGAATCTTACCTTAGAAGTTGTAGGAACAAGCTTTGGTTGATAATACTCCTCTTTGAGCAAAACCCTAGTTTTTCTCCATTTGGATTTTTTTGACTTGGACGATCCTTGATGATTCCCTTATCCTTGATTCACTTGTCTTAATGTTATTGATGACTTATAATCCTTGAAAACTCATATAATAAATGTAGAGAGAAGATTTAGAGAGAAGTGGTGTAATGTTGTAATGAAATAAAATAAGTCTTGATCCTCATATTTAATGAATTGGAAAATCTGTGCTGGGTGAACAGTGGTCGTCCATGGAGGTTTACAGTCCGTATTTCAGTTTACGGACCGTCCCTCGTGGTCGACTTTAAGCTTAAGCAAGACCAGAAACTTTGGCCTGCATGCATGGTGATTTACGACCATGGTTTACGGGCCGTAAATCACTTTACGGTCCGTCCACCAGGTCGTGTTTAGCCATTTCCTCGGCTGGCAGAAAGTTGAAGTTGGGCATGCCAGTTTACGACTTCAAGTTTACGGACCGTATTGCACTTTACGGTCCGTATTTTGCACTATACGACCACTGGGCAGTTTTGCCAACTTTCAATTTTTCTCATTTCTCGACTTTTCACTCTAATCATCCACATCCCTTTACATACATTTCCCATGAAACATTATACACTCGCACTCCACGCACACATCATTAGTTCATTTACTTGCGTACCAACGGGAAATTTTCTGAGGTGTAACACCTTCCCCTTGGGCTGAGACGTTGGTTCGGTTCCTTGAGAAGAAACTGAGAGAACATCATGGGAGGTGGTTTCGGTGTTGGCAGACATTTGAAAATATGGAAAAAAAGATTAGGTGAGTTCAAAAAAGAAGTTAAAAATGGAGTAAGGGAACAATCAAGACAGAGTTCAAAATGGTAAAAAGTGAGAAGCAACAGCAGCAACACGCTAAAAAACGAGAACAGCTAGTGAAGAAGTTGGCGGAATTGTTTTCTTTCACGTCGTATAAGCAATGAATCAACAAGAAGTGAAGAAATGAAGAACTAAAGCTGTAAGAAATGAAGTGGAGAATTGAAGATATAAGAAGTGAAGGATTGAAGATGAGATTAAAGGTATCGTAAAATGAAAAAATGAAGTGTTGGAAGACGTTATATAGACATGGGATCGAGGCGGTTACAGTTCCATGCCAACCGGGGAGTGCCACGTGTCCCATAATTAATGAGAACTGACTTGAAACGACGTGTGTTACGGCGGTCGTCAGAGCTGACCATCCGGGATGGGGCACGTGGCTGATGGCAGACGGGACGTGACGCAACTGTTCCCGCCAAAATGAAAAGATAAGAATGAGCATGCGGGACCACCGATTTTTTATTCATCCACTTCTCGTTACTCCGATAAATCTACGGCCCGGGAAGTGTGGGGACTATCTGTATACGGTAAAAATCGGATATATATTAAACTGGTAAGATCGAAGACCGAGGGAAGAAAGGGACAAGCATGTGCACGAAGACTTTCTTTCTGGACCGGAGGAGTGCTTGAACCGAAGAAAGGGAAGAACATCATTTGGTCCGGTTTCTCCATAGCCGAGTTGATCGTGGTCGTTGGTCCGTTTGTGTCACGACCCAGCTAGGGGCCGTGACGGGTACCCGGGGTTGACCACCGAGCACCGCTCGTTCTACTACTCATCATACTCATTAAACCTCTTTTTTTTTTGTTCATAAACTCATAATCATAAGAAAATCATTTTCATTGCAGAACATAAATACTTTTATATACATAAGCCATTTGGCTATCAAAAGATAATGTACACATACCTACGTATATACAATAGGGACCATATAACCCACACATACGTATCTACGAGCCTCTACTAGAGTACTAGACATGTGGACGGGACAAGACCCCGTCGTGCCCAAAATACATATACATATATATACACAAAATTATAAACCCGATTAGCACCTCCGGAATAATGGAGTGCTCCTGAAAATCTGCTGATAGCTCCTATAGGTCTGCGCCGTCTCCTTGTCTACCTGTGGGCATGAACACAGTGTCCAAAGAAAACGGACGTCAGTACAAAAATTGTACTGAGTATGTAAGGCATGAATGAAATAAACATGATAGAGAATCATAAGTCATGAGGTGAAGGCAAAACCTGCGCGACCTTTAAGGATGAATGCATTTCATACATATACCACATAAACATAATCGTCGTACATGAATCATCTTAGCGTATACATCATCACGTCATATAATTCATCATCATAATACCGTATCTACTCATACACATAAAACGTTATCCGTATTCGGCCACTTAGGGCTCGACAATATCCGTATTCGGCCACATGGTGGCTCGACAGTATCCGTATTCGGCCACGTAGTGGCTCGACAGTATCTGTATTCGGCCACGTAGTGGCTCGACAGTATCACATACATATCTTCCATATTCGGCCACATAGTGGCTCGACCATGTCACATGCATCACACAAGGATCAATATATCTCATCATCATCATTGTCATCGTATACATCTTATAAGCTTATCGTAACCTTTCATTAATGCACACATTTAAATTCATAGAAAATTTATGAAAGTCACATCGTATTCATAGCATGAATTTCGTATAATTATCGTGTGATCGTCTTCATAATCTTTAGGCTTAAGCTCAACATTACCACTATCGTTTATATAGCATATCTCTTACTTTATCTCATATGAAATCCTCTAAGAACATAGACTCATAATTTTGCGGAACATTGGTCATAGAATATGCATTAAGGCTTATGGGCAATCTATAACAATGTCGGGGTGACATAAGGTCGAGAACCCCCGAGTCCATTATGGAGCATTCATAAGCATTATGCCTCACCTTGAAGGAATTAGCGTATAAGGTGAGTGTAGTCAATGGACAATATCAATGGATCGTAATATGGATCATTAACTTCTTAGGAATATCATATCACGAGCTTTATGACTTCTAGACTTAGATTCATTATCAACATCATCATACTTGTAACGTGTCTCCTTTCTTTATCTTGTGATGCTCTTATAATCGTAGACTCATAGTTTCTGATACATAGGGAAAATCATGAAGAAGGAAGGAATATCATATCATGGGATTCATGCCTTAGAAAGAAGGGACTAGCCTTACATACCTTTGTTGTTTAAGCAATTAGCGTTTGCTTATTCTCCTTCAATGTCACGCCTCTACCTTCAAAAAGAGGATTCGCACGATCGTTAGTTAACCAACTATAAGAACGCACTACTATTTCTAGAGAAAATTGGGCAGCACTTCCTTTGTTTATACTACTTTTCCCGTATTCCGTATCAACTCCCAACACTCACAACAACAATCACAATATGGCGATCAACAATCATCTTTTATATACTTAAAAAAAAAACCATTTCTCTCCAATTTCTTCACATTTATTGTTGTAGGTTTGCTATCGTATTTTCACGTGTATCACACTTATCTCACGGTCTACATATCATTTATAACGTATTCATACTCACAACACACTAACATTCATGATTCCATTCCACTACCACTCACTCATGACACTATTCACTCTTGAATGACCCATTTGCTATGTTCTTCTACAATTCGGGTATCGTAACCTTCCAATACCTTAAACAACATAAAATGGTCATGAAACTTACCTTGGATAATGGTTGAACAAGTTTTGAGTGGAGTTTCTCCTCTAGCAACAAAACCCTATCTCACCTCTTTTGGTTTTCTTTGAAGAAGATGAGCTTTACTTGAGTTTCATACACTTTGATTCATAGATTTAGTGTTGATGATATTAGTTTTCCTTTAATTTATCTTGTAGTGGAAGAGTGGAGAGTTTTCTTGATGGTTCTTGAAGAGTGGAGAATGAATGGAATGAAAAATGAAATGAAAGGGTCCCTTATATTAAAAATACAAATCTGGCCGACCATCTTTATACGGACCAACATCGGTCCGTATAATATTTACTGACCGTATGTTGGGACCGTATATTTGGTCCAGTGAACCTTGGTGTTCTGGGCTGGACATACGGTCCGTATATATTATACGGCCAGTATGTCTGGCCGTATATTGTCCAGTTCCCCGGAACTTGTTTTCGTCGACTCGTTTGATCTCCGATCCTTATGGAACCTTCTTGGCACTTGTTTAGCACCTCAATATCAATCTTAGGGACATCATCACCCTTCTCTAAGACATCATTATGCCTTCATGGTCTCGTTGTTCGAAATTCCTATCCGATACACAACGTATGATTCGCTTTCCTTAGCAACTTTCTCTCCTTGCATTGTATGCCTTTAAACCTCGTTGAGTGTCATCCAATACTCTCTCTTACTCGTCAAAACATCGTATACGCCGCGTCCTCCGTTAGCCTATTCACTGTACATGTACGGGGGTTTTTCCAAGGTGTAACAGTTTGATCGTGGCTGTTGGTTCGGTTGATCTGTTACACAATTGCCACGCGTCAAATACTGTTCTGCCACATTGTACTGCCAATCGTACGGATGTCAGACCGTACGACCAACCTTATCCATTTTAGGGTTTTTCTTTATTCTTTAGGGTCTTATGTTGTATGAAGCCCATGAGGCAAAACTATAAATAGGGGTCATGACCCTACTTTTAGGCGTTGACTTCTTGAGTTCTAGAACATTTTGTAATAGCAAAAATATATTTAAATCTCTCCCTCCAATATCTGATTTTGGTCCGGATTTATTGTGTTCATCTTGAGATTTGTTCAATCAAACAATATTCAACATCTTAGCATATACATTTAGCGTAGACCGTCAATCACTATTTAGATTATTCATAGTTGATCTTATTCCATTTTCTCTCTATCAAAGAATAGATTAAAAGTTTAACCACATATCCTATACCTCACTCATAAATTTAATTGATTATCCAAATTTGGGGTAAACAGATACTAATAGACGTTCTTCCCCGTTTATATTAATTGAACATTTTAAATACATCTTTTACCCTCCAAATTATTAACTTTTCTCTTTTTTTTTTTTTTTGAATATTATCTATTTTCTTTTAATCTATATCATGAATTTACCTATAGACCAAATAAATCTTATTTATGAAGTAAAAAGTTGAAAATAATTTTCAAGAATACAGAATTTTGATAAACTAAAAAATAGAGCATAATAAAAATTTAATTAGAATAATTTTTTGTATTAATAATTTTGATAATAACAACCAAAACTCAAAATATTATTTACACAATTTAAAAAGAAAGAGAATAAAAAATTTAAACATATATTTAATACATGTAATATAAAACATAGTTATTACAAAATGTAATTATTCGCTGTCATACTTTAAATGAATTTTAGAACACGATTTAATTAAAATATATTGTGTTAATGGAAATCAAAAGTTCGATGCCCTTCACTTTATTAACAAAATTCCATTTTGAGCCTTTTTCAATTTAAAAAGATTGAAAGTTAGCAACTCTTTTTTTCCCATTTTTAAAATGATCATGCCTTTATCGTTCATTTTCTTAATTTTGTGTTTTATAACTAGATAACTTCAGATACTTGCCTTCTCTGCCATACAGAAACAAATACATACGTATGGGAGCAGGGGTGAATTTGTGTGTAAATTTTGGGTCACGTGAACACATGGTCACTCGACTAATTTCGATATATTATGTGTATAATTCTGAAAATATATCTAATATTAACTAAGTGAAAACATGATCATAATAGGCTGAGTGGAGCACTGGTCAAAAGTTATCTTTGTATCCTCATGGTCACGGGTTCAATCCCCATCTCGGGTAGTTTTTAAACTTTTTGCTATTATTTTCTAAAGCGACCTTTTTACCTTCCTTTTTATATTATTACTGGAGCAAAAAAGTGTTTTTACTTCATATTGCATCATATACTTTGTTTCCTTTATTTCTAATTATACCACGTCCCAAAAAGTAAAAAAAAAAAAAAAAAAACAATAAACTCTCATGAGTCATGACAATCAAGAAACTTAGAAACCCATAGTTGATAGCTAAGCTGCAAACCAACAATGAACCCACCAAAATCCATCAAGTAAAATTAAAGTCTCAAGTTTCAAAAGGCAAAATTTATTCTCCATTCCTATATTTATTCTCTATTATAATATTATTCTCTAATCCCAAAACAAAATATCTCAGAACAATAAGGTGTCCGGTAAGTCTTGAATTCGAATTTCGAACACCCTTTTGGTCTTTTTATTGATTTTTGAATTTGGGTTTCTGAATTTTATTGGTTGTTTTGAGTTTTTGAATTTTGGGGTTTATGAGTTTTGACTTTTGAAAGCTTATTTCTTGGTTCTTTTGAATTTTCGAGTTTATGGGTTTTAAGGAATTTGAAAAAATTTCATTTTTAGGTTGGAGTCATCATTTTGTTTCGAAGGAGAAGTACCATTTGCACTGCGACCGTAAAGTTTTGGACCTCTTGGATCGTATTTGCACTAAAGTTTGAGCTCAATAGACGGTAATGAACACTTCTCTATAATTTTGAATGCGAAAGGGGTGTGATTCTTCTAATTTATTATAAATGCGGAAGGATGTGATTCCCTTAGATTTGAACGTCAAAGGGGTGTGATTCCTCTATTTTATTATAAAATTCGAAGGGTGTGATTCCCTAATCTTTGAATGCGAAAGGGGTGTGATTCCTCTATTTTATTACAAATTTGGAAGGGTTTGATTCCCTTATTTTTGAATGAGAAAGGGGTGTAATTCCTCTATGTTATTACAAATTTGGAAGGGAACGATACCCTTATATTTTAATGTGAAAGGGATGTGATTCCCTTGTTTTATTATGAATTTGCAAGAGATAAATTTGTGACTAAGTTGAATAGTTATTTAAATTTGTAGGAATAAAAATGGATAAATACATGACTAAGTTGTACATTGGACAACCAAGTTCTAGTAGCCGTCCATCCGTTAGTTCGCATATAGCTCTGGAAATTCAAAGAGAGACAATTAGTCTTATGATAGGCCCTTGGATTTGTCAGTTCTTTAGACTTATGATAGGTTTTTGTTATCTTTGTATGAGTTGATATTTCCTCTTCTTTTGTAACACTTCATCTCTTTGATGCCATTGTAATTATAAAACAACTTACTTCTTAAAAAAATGTAATTAATTATCTTTTGCTCGAAAAGTCGATGTTCCCATAAAAATTTATATCTCATTTTAAAGTAATAGTGAACTCATCCTCGTGAAATTCTGGATTCGCCTCTGTATGGGAGTCCTAAGGAAGAGGAAGAAAATGAGGAGTTAAAAGAAAGAAGTTTTTCTATTTGCTTAGTTCGCTGAAGAAAGGGTTAACTTAAAGGGAAAATTAAGAGATTAAAATGAAATCAATCATAACAAAAGAAGATAAACATATACATGTCTTTGTTCCTCTATCTCTCTACCTGTTTTATTTATTTGCTTGGAGTGGAATCTTCCTTCCTGTTTGCTCTTCCTTTGAGTAGCAAGAAATGGTTGCTCTTACTTTAAGTCAGAAACTCTCTATCTTGTACGACTGCTTTGTTTGCTTTGTGTTAAGACTGTGGGAAATGAAAAAAATCTTGGTAGGAAGTCTTTCTCTTCAATAGATTCTATGCGGCAAAACGGGTACGGGGTATCAGATACCTAGTGGAAAAACAAAAAAGAATCTTGTAGCAGTCCTGTCTCATATGTACTCTGTCAGTTGTATAAAGAATTCCAATTATTGTACATATATAATAATTCAGTATCTTTTCAAATTCTATTTGAATCGTGAGCTTCGTGGAACATTCCTAAAGATCTTGAGAAGTAAGGAAGGCTTTTGGAAGCTTGATGCTATAATGCTACGTAAACTCATTGCAATATGCAAGTCACATACACTAGTGCGACCCTCAAGTATGTCGTGAATTGATTAAATACATGTTTTATTATGTATTGCATGTAAAATCATGGTCTAATTTGAAAGTATATGAGATGAAGGAATGAATTGAAAAGTTTGATTTTGAAATTTGTATGGACTTGTTCATGAATTGGATATTATGTTCATGAATTGGATATTACACTAGAGTAGTTCTATTGGCGTACAGGCTGACCATACATACGTACATATTCCCTTGTTTAGTGAAACACATATACAGTCAATGATGAATGATGAATGATTGTTATGTTAAGAGTTAGTGTTGACTAAGTATACTCTCTGAAAAAAAGAATATTGCTCAAAGAAGTTGACTCGTAATTCATTTTCGAGTATTATCTTGATTTTTGATGATCCAGTCGGTGTGCGTATGAACAAATGGATTCCACCTCTTTATGGGCTATATGTCCTGCTTGTCCCCCATACCCCTTTCAGCAAGGGTTGTTGTGGTCTCCAAGAATCTTCTTCCGACCTCCGTTCATTTTTACTTGTTCTCTGTACTAATAATAGATGTTTCGACCTCCGTCCATTTTTACTTGTTCTCTGCACTAATAATAGATGTTCATTTTTACTTGTTCAGTTTGGATAACCAAGAGATAATATAACATTTCATACCTATTTTACCCTTATATTAATTATTGAGTTGGAAACTTCAAGGAATTGTTAGTGGCTGCACAACTTTTATGTTTGGTTGATTTCAACCATTAGATGACTTAATAATAATTAGGGTGATAGTAAAATTGTCATTCTATTTATGGTTCCTCCTTAAGGATTGTGTCAAGTCAATACAAGACAAATAAAAATGAAGGGAGAAATAATTTGCATAATTAATTTAAGTTATATACACTAACATTTACACTATCAGTCCCTTATTCAATGACATCCTCTGACTCCTAAATCCTTAATTAGTGCTTACCAGTCATTCCTAAATCCTCAGTTAGTGTCTTACCATTCGTTCTTAAATCTTGAAATCTGACAGTTGCATTATGTCATATAGAGTCATCATCAGACATTAACTTAACTTCATCAATATATAAACACCATCACCCCCCTCTAACTTTCATCACCAATCCAAAGCACATCAACTATGACATCCTTAAACTCTATTATGCTCTCATTTTTCATAGTCTTATTGTCATGTTCCTCATATGTTCTTTCAGATACAACTAACGAAAAGTTCTACCAATGTATTTGCCAAAATTCTGATTATTGTGTCCCTTTTTCCACCGCTTTCGTCACCCCAACAAATGCTTCTTTCACCACAATCTTACAATCCACAGCACAAAATCTGAGGTGTTTAGTGCCCTCTGTTCCAAAACCTCAGCTTATTTTCACACCAATGGCAGAATCCCATGTCCAGGCTGCAGTCATTTGCTCAAAACAGCTAGGCCTTCAGCTTAGAGTTCGAAGTGGAGGCCATGATTATGAAGGTCTTGTAAGATAGTTTATATATACTAATAGTATATGAATTAGGATTATCCCAGGTCGGAAGGCAAAAATGAATTTGAAGGCTTTATGTATAAAAAAACTTGGTGTTTTTTATTTTATTTTCTTTAAAAAAAAAGTTTTAAAATTTCAATGAATCATAATTTTTCATGTAATATGATTGGTTGTTCTCAATTGTCTTCTTTAAACTCTAAAACCTCATACTTTTTCTGAGAATTGATTTAAGTTAATTACAGTATACAATAACTTTGTCTGTATCCTCTAGAAATTTGCCTGTATTAATCAAAAAGTTGTACGACCAATATCTCTTTAAGAAAAGTTGTTCACTCCTCAAGGTCATTACTTATTTTTTAACAGGTCTGTCTTACATTTCTGAGATGGAGCCTCCTTTCATCATTCTTGATCTCTCGAAGCTCCGAGAAATCACTGTGAACACAGAGGACAACTATACTTGGGCTCAGGCAGGGGCAACTCTTGGTGAAGTGTACTATAGGATTTCAGAGAAAAGCAAGACTCATGGTTTTCCAGCTGGTCTTTGTACAAGTTTGGGAATTGGTGGTCACATAACAGGTGGAGCTTATGGTACTATGATGAGAAAATATGGATTAGGAGCTGATAATGTGGTTGATGCAAGAATTGTTGATGTAAAAGGCAGGATTCTTGATAGGCAGAGTATGGGGGAAGACTTGTTTTGGGCAATTAGAGGAGGTGGAGGAGCTAGTTTTGGTATTATACTTTCTTGGAAGTTAAGGTTAGTCCCTGTCCCATCTATTGTAACAGTTTTTACTGTCCCAAAAACACTGGAACAAAATGGGACGAAAATTCTTTACAAATGGCAACAAGTTGCTGACAAGATTGATGAAGATATCTTCATTAGGGTCATCATAAGTGTGGTTGACAAGAAAGATAAAAAGGGTGAAAAGACTATTCAAACTGCTTATAACTCATTGTTCCTTGGTAGAGCTGACAGACTTGTACAAATAATGAATGAAAAATTTCCTGAATTGGGATTGACACAAAAGGATTGTACAGAAATGAGTTGGATTAAGTCAATTATGTATATCGCTGGTTACCCAAGTAATACCCCACTAGAAGTACTCCTTCAAGGAAAGTCTTTGTTCAAGAATTACTTCAAAGCAAAATCAGATTTTGTGAAAGAGCCAATTCCAGAAGATGGTCTTGAAGGGCTATGGAAAAGGCTCATGGAAGAAGACTCACCATTGGTCATATGGAATCCATATGGCGGAATGATGGCTAAATTTTCTGAATCTGAAACCCCTTTTCCTCATAGAAAAGGTGTCAGTTACATGATTCAATATTTAACACTTTGGAATGACCCTGCTAAAGAATCAGCCACAAAGCACTATGATTGGATCAGAAGACTTTATAATTATATGACCCCTTATGCTTCTATGTTCCCTAGACAAGCTTATGTGAATTACAGAGATCTTGATTTAGGGATGAACAAGAATGGGAGTTCTAGCTTTATAGAAGCTAGTTCGTGGGGAAACAAGTATTACAAGGACAATTTCAATAGGCTAGTGAAAGTGAAAACTAAGGTGGATCCAGAGAACTTCTTCTTGCATGAACAGAGTATCCCAACACTTCCTATAACAAGGAAGGGAAAGGGGAAGAGTATGAATCAATAAAGAAGAGCTTCTAGTGCTAATCCATTTGAAATATAATATGATGCATTATTTAACTTTCTTAATTTTTGCAAAGTTCTATAACGTTCAAATGGTTTTGACAAACCATATGTAGTAGTATTTCTAGTGTCTTGGTGGGAAGAATCAATTGCCTTTTATTTGCTTTGGAGTGTTTCAATCTTTTATCTCGAAAGGGTTCTGTCATTTGATAATATTATTATGGATGGACGGTGTAATATTCTTGAAATGAATTGTGTTCTCATCAAATTACAGCTTGGTGCACTAATTTAGCTTTTGATATGCGCAGGATTTAGAAAAGAGTCGAACAACATTGAATCTTTTATACGCAGTCTTACCTTACATTTATTATAACTAAAATGTTTGTGTAGTTAACATGATAGTTCTACACATTAAAATGATTGTACGTACTTTTACAAAAAATAAGTACTGGTCACATATATTTATAGACTTAAGGATAATCTTCTTTAATACAAGTTATCCCATTGGAAGATGTCACTTGAAATTATGGATAAGATATTTGAAACCCCCAAATGAACTTGATTATACTATTCTAAAAGTGAGAAGAAATAAATGTCAAAGTTGAATTACAAAATGCCCATTAAAAGTTAAACGATCTTCACTTAAACATTACTCTTAAAACAAAATTATCCTT
Organism: Lycium barbarum; assembly: GCF_019175385.1. Classification (NCBI taxonomy): domain Eukaryota; kingdom Viridiplantae; phylum Streptophyta; class Magnoliopsida; order Solanales; family Solanaceae; genus Lycium; species Lycium barbarum. Next base: position 69,744,311 of record NC_083339.1, read on the forward strand.
TAAATTCTACATTTATGTACAAAATTGTAAAAATCATACAAATTATGTCGTTAAGTCTTTGCCATTATCTATCATTATTGTATTATTTAAACCACTTAAATATAGAGATATATACAACTAATAGCTTGACTACGTGATCCGAACATGAGGGCACTTGAAGAGACTAATTAAATTGCAATGGTAATTGTGCAGTTAGTATTATGTATGATGTAGGTCAAACAGCTTAATTACGTGGGGCAATTGAAGAGGCTAATTAAAGTCTATTATTAGTAATTGTGCAATTAATATTATTCTTGGGGCTGTATCATGTATGTAAAATCTTTACGTTTGTTGAGTTAACTTCTCATTTTTTAAAGCTTGGTCGTTTAAATTCCAAAATGATTTTAGATGTTATTTTTGGCCTATAAATGCGTAGTTTTGATGAAGAGACATAAGTCTTCAGAATTTGAAAATATTTGCGGAGACATTTGTTATTATGGTAATATCTTTTTGATTCCCAACAAAAATTCATGAAATCATGATTTGGTTGATATGATAAATTACAAAGTTTACATTTCCGGCTTGAAGAACAAGCTGATCAAGTGTCGTTCATGTGTATTTCTTCCCCGTTTTTCACCCTAGAAAAACAGAAAACTAGGTAAATTTGATAGAGAATATTAAAGGCTAGCATCTCGGTACATCTCTTATGGAACTTTGTTTACCTAATAGTTAACATCTTTAAAAATACATCTTTTTCTCCATTCCAATAGTTCTGGTGGTTTTTGTTGAAAGTGTCAACAATTGCTCTTCTTTTATTGATCTCTACTCCCTTGCCCTTTTCATCTAATATATAATCTCCATTCACTATGCTTAAGTTGTTTTTCTTTCTTTTATCTTCCTTATTTGTAGTGATAAATGCTCGGTTTGGTAAGTATTGCAGCAACATCTATCGACTAGCAAAGAGATGTTTATACGGTAGAAACCGATGCAACATATACCCAGTAAGAATCGAGGTAAAGTTCAAAGTCGTTCGATATGACATCGAGGGAGACTACGGTCGTAACAACCGATAGGAACGAAAACCGAGGGGTCGTGAGTACATTCAACTCTGCGTCAAAACCGAGGGTATTTTGATGTGCACGGAAAACCCGAGCCTGAAGAGAGTACACTCAGCATAGGTTCGGAGAATCCGTTATGGAACAAGCCACGCGCCACTTGATCGTTCCGCCATTTGCGCTGACACGGGTGTTAGACCGTACGGACGCCGCCTTATCCATTTTAGGGTTTTTCTTGAAGGACTTTTTTAGATTGTACTAAGGCCCATTTATTTTTTGGCTATAAATAGGGGTCTCCCCCCTTCTTTTTTAGGTTAGCTTTCATCATTATATACATTTGTAATAAAAAAAGTGACAGTGAAATCTTCTTAAAAACTTTAGCTCGGTTAGAAAAGGCAACTTCCAAACCGGACCAATTCGTAGAGCTCGTAAACTTGACTTCCTAAGTTTCCTTTACTATTATTTATCAATATACTACTATTTACTCGCTATTATCTTATACAACAAATTAATCTAACTACATATCCTATTAACCACTTACAAATTTAATTGTTATCCATTTTTGGGGGTAAACAGTTTGGCGCCCACCGTGGGGCATAGGATAATAGCGGTGGTTTAATTTGCTACTTCCCCTTTCACTTGTTCTTTGAAAGTTTGTGTTTCAGATACGTTCGAGATAGCAAGCAGTGGTCATTCCGAGCATGTGAAGAACAAGGAAATAGTTTTTGAAAATGAAAACAACAGCGGGTTACCAAACCCGAACGAACCACCTGCTGACCCAGCCAACCCAAATGTTGTCAACTCGACCGAAGGCCTTAACCGCTAGAATACCGTCAACCAGGAGAATACCGCCCTTCCGGCCACAGATCTTTTGAATAGTAATAACTCAACTACTTTGCTTCGGGCGCAAGCCCAGAAAACACCGGATGTACCAGATGAGATTAGCTTATGTTTGATATTTGAAATGTTGGAAGAACAAGCGATTGCTATAGCTCAGATCTAGAACAAAGAAAACAAAGCAGCATCAGTAAAGCCAAATCGGCCTACCGAACTAAGACGAGAGGAGGCCCGGATAGTCCGAGAGCAACGGATCTAGCGCTGGCTCATCTACCGAGGTTTTGAAGATGCTCGAAACTTTGGCTAAGCGGGTCGATTCCACGAAAAAAAGGGTGAAAACATACAACTCTCGGGTGGATCAGATCCCGAGGGCACTTCCGATCCTGAAGGGACTAGACTCAAAGAGATACATTCAAAGGCCTTTCCCATCGAGTGTGGCTCCGAAGCTGATCCCAAAGAGGTTCAAGATGCTGGATATTCCAAAATATGATGGCACGACGGACCCGTAGGAGCATGTGACCTTGTACACTTGTGTCGTAAAAGGCAACGATGTCGAAGAGGATGAAATCGAGTCGGTGTTGTTGAAAACGTTTGGTGAAACATTATCCAAAGGGGCATTGACCTGATACGACTATCTAACGGAGCATTCCATCACTTCTTTTGAGATACTCGTAGATGCGTTTATCAAAGCCCATGTCGGGGCCAAGAAGGTACAGGCAAGGAAAGCAGACATTTTCAGAATCACCCAAAGAGATAATGAGCTGCTCCGAGAGTTCGTGAATAGGTTCTAAAGAGAATGAATGGAGCTCCCTCCGGTCCCGAAAGAATGTCCGGTGCAAGCTTTCACTAAGGGACTCAATCCCCAAAGCTCAACTGCCTCGTTTAAATTAAAGGAGAACTTATTGGAATACGAGGCAGTAACTTAGGCTGATGTCCAAAACAGGTACGAATCCAAGATTCGAGTACACGATGATCAACTTGAACTTCCCCCCGATCCGATAAATGAAAGTAAGAACTCTGAGAGATCAAGGAGGAATTATGAACCAGAGACAAGGCCATCGAGGGATAGGTATCGACCATATTCTTAATCGGAGAAATCTAGCTTTAGGTCAGATAAGGGAAGAAGCGGCCCCAGTCATCTCTCGAGTAGAGGTGATAAGTGAGCTGATCGTGGATCAAACAGCCGAGGGTTGATGTTAGAGGCGATGCCGGTAGTTCAGCCAGCAATGGGGACATTCCAAGGTTATCAAAGTACAACTTCAACATTAATGCCACAGATCTTGTTTCGGCTATTGGCCGTATCACAGATGCCAGGTGGCCGAGACTATTGAGATCTGATCCGGCTCAAAGAGATTCAAGCGTGATGTCATATGTGAGTATCATGGGACTCATAGACATAGAACCGAAGACTACTGCCAATTGAGAGAAAATGTGGCTCCGTTGTTAAAAAATGGCCACCTTCGTGAATTCTTGAGTGAGAGAGCCAAAGGCCACTATAAAGATAGGGAAAATCACAAATAGGTCGAGCCTGTGGAGCCACAACACGTGATCAACATGATAATAGGAGGAACGGATACACCACGAGGACCGATGATGAAAAGAACAAAGGTTTCAATTGTACGAGAGAAACGGACTAGGGATTATGTGCCGGAGGGATCCATTTCCTTCAACGATGAGGATGCAGAAGGCATCATTCAACCACACAATGATGCATTGGTAATTTCTATCCTTGTTTTTAAATCTCAAGTTAAACGTATTTTGATTGACCCAGGTAGTTCGGCCAACATTATCTGATGGAGAGTAGTAGAACAACTGAAGTTGCTGGACCAAATTATTCCGGTGGCTCGGGTACTCAGTGGATTCAATATGGCAAGCGGAACTACTAAGGGGGAAATCTCTTTGCCGGTCAATATCGACAGAATTATTCAGCAAACTGTGTTCTATGTCATTGAGGGAGAGATGACATATAATGCATTACTCGACAGACCGTGGATTCATAGCATGAGGGCAGTACCATTGACATTACATCAGATGTTAGAATTTCCAACTCCGGAAGGGATAAAGATGGTCCATGGTGAACAACTCGCAACAAGGGAGATGTTCGCGGTCGAAGAAGCTCCCCTCGTCCCAAAGAAACCGGTCCAAAACATTGTTGAATCGACCAAAGGCAAAGACACCAAATAACAATTAAAGAATGCAGGCTCGAACGAAGAAAATGGAGAGATGAGCTAGAGTTTCGAAGAAGATGATTTCAGTGTGCCCAGATCGTTCGTATTACCGGATGATTTGAACGCAACCAAGTCTACCGTAGAGGAGTTGGAACAGGTTATCTTGTTCGTGCACTTGCCGGATAGAAAGGTATACCTGGGCACGGGGTTAACCTCGGAGCTCAGGCACAAGTTAATTAAATTTCTTCAAGCTAATGTCGATTGTTTTGCATGGTCCCATATAGATATGACAGGTGTACCACCGGAGGTGACGACACATAAGCTCAGCCTCGATAAAAAATTCACTCCAGTCAAACAGAAAAGAAGACTGATGGCCGAATTAAAGTATGCCTTTGTCAAGGATGAGGTAACAAAGCTTTTAAAAATAAGTTCTATCAGGGAGGTTAAATACCCGGACTGGTTAGCTAATGTCATCGTTGTGCCAAAGAAAGGTAACAAATTTAGAATGTGTGTTGATTATAAAGATCTGAACAAAGCATGCCCGAAGGATTCATTCCCAATGCCTTACATCGATTGAATGATCGATACGACGGCCAGGTATGAGATATTAAGTTTTTTCGATGCCTACTCCGGGTATAACCAGATTCGGATGGACCCAGAAGATCAAGAGAAAACTTCTTTTATAACCCGATATGGGACTTATTGCTACAATGTAATGTCGTTCGGATTAAAAAATGCTGGAGAAACTTATCAACTCCTAGTTAACCGAATATTCGAAGAACAGATAGGTAAGACAATGGAGGTTTACATTGACGATATGTTAGTCAAGTCCCTGGAAACAGAGGACCATTTAAAACATTTGCAGGATACCTTCGATATACTTCGCAAGTACAACATAAAACTGAACTCGGAGAAGTGTGCTTTCAGAGTTAGATCAGGAAAGTTTTTAGGCTTCATGGTGTCAAACCGAGAATTGAAATCAACCCGGACAAAATCAAATCCATTGAATACATTGAAGTAGTAAACAATGTGAAGGTAGGACAAAGGTTGATTGGAAGAATAGCAGCTCTGAGCCGATTTATTTCAAGATCATCGGATAAAAGTCACAGTTTCTTTTCTTTGCTAAGGAAGAAGAATGACTTCGTGTGAACACCAGAGTGTCAAAAGGCCTTGGCAGATTTGAAACGGTACTTGTCGAGTCCACCTTTACTGCACACATCGACGACAGACGAACAACTGTACCTATATCTGGTAGTATCCGAGGTTGCGGTAAGTGGCGTTCTGGTCTTAGAAGAAGGAGGTATGCAATTTCCTATCTATTATATGAGTAGAACATTAGGAAATGCTGAGATCCATTATCCGCACCTCAAAAAGTTAGCTTTGTCCTTGGTAAGTGTTTCAAGGAAGCTAAAACCTTATTTCCAATGCCACCCCATATGTATAGTAACTACTTACCCATTAAAAAATATCATGCATAAGCCGGAACTGGTGGGTGGGTTGACTAAATGGGTCATAGAAATTAGCGGTTCTTACATCGAGTATAGGCCTAGAACGGCTATCAAATCTCAAATCTTAACCGAGGTGGAAAAAGAGCTCTTGTTAACTTCAAAAAAAGTCTCGGGGATTTGGACCCTGTACACGGACGGGGCATCGAAACTAAAAGGGTTCGGTTTGGGTATTGTTCTTAAGGCCCCTGCAAGTAACGCTATTAGGCAATCAATCAAAACTTTAGAATTAACTAACAATGAAGCCGAGTATGAGGCTATGATTGTAGGTTTGGAGTTGGCTCAGAGTTTAGGGGCCGAAGTCATCGAAGCTAAGTGCGACTCCCTTCTGGTCGTAAATCAAGTCAATGGTGTTTTCGAGGTCAAAGATGAACCAATGCAAAAATACTTAAAAAAAACTCAAGTAATATTACACCGGTTTAAAGAATGGACTATGCAACATGTACCGAGAGGGTAGAACAACCAAGCAGATGCATTGGCTAACTTAGGCTCGTCGGTTAAAGCGGAGGACGGTCATACCGAGATAAATGCAATGGGTCTGACATGGGATTGGCGCAACAAATACATTGATTACTTGCAAGAAAGAAAGCTCCCAACAGACCCAAAAGAATCAAGGTCTCTCCGAACCAAAGCAGCGAGATTCTACTTGGTCAACGACCAATTGTATCGTCGATCTTTCTACGGACCTTTTTGGCTAAGTGCTTGGGGCCCAGAGAAACGGATTATGTAATGAGGGAGGTTCAAGAAGGAACCTGTGGTAATCATTCGGGTGCTGAAGCCTTGGTTCGAAAGATAATCAGAGAGGGATATTACTGGAACCGAATGGAGGAGGATGCAAAAAGCTTTGTCCGTAAATATGATGAGTGCCAAAATCATGCACCGATGATACACCAGTCGGGGGAGTTGCTGCATCCGATCCCCTTGGTGGTTTATGAAATGGGGAATGAATATTGTCAGCCCTTTGCCATGGGCCCCAGGTATGGCTCGGTTTATTTTATTTATGACTGACTACCTTTCCAAATGGGTTGAAGCACATGCCTTCGATAAAGTTAGAGAAAAGGAAGTTTTAACTTTATTTGGGACCATATCATTTGTCAGTTCAGCATTCCAGCCGAGATAACTTGCGATAACGGTCGTCAATTCATCGGCAATAAGGTTAATGACTTCCTCGAAAGACTGAAGATCAAAAAGATTGTATCAACTCCGTATCACCCGAGTGCAAATGGACAGGCAGAGTCAACAAATAAAACCATAATCCAAAATCTGAGGAAGCAGTTAGAGTCGTCAAAGCACAAATGGAATGAAGTTTTGCCGGAAGTATTATGGGCCTACAGAATGACATTAAAGTCAAGTACGGGAGAAACACCACTTTTCCTGGTTTATAGGGCCGAGGATTTAATTCCTGTAGAAGTTGGTGAACAGAGCCCGAGGTTCCGGTATGCAACAAACGAGTCAAATGAAGAGGCTATAGCCGTAAAGCTTGACTTAACAGACGAACTACATGAGAATGCGCTGGTCCGTTTAGCAGCTCAAAAATAGCATATGGGAAGATACTACAATTGAAGGACAAACCTTCGGCATTTCCAAGTTGGGGACTTCGTGCTTCGAAAGATTACCCTGCACATTAAGAATCCCGATAATGGGAAAGTGAGACAGAACTGGGAAAGACCGTATAAGGTAACCGGAATAACCGGTAAAGGATCATATCAATTGAAAACCGGAGATCGCCAACAGCTGCACAATAACTGGAACGTAGCACACTTAAAGAAATACTATTGCTAAGGTACGATCCGTTAACCATTTGTGAATTCAAATAATTCTCACCTTTCTTCTTTATAGGGTCAAATCGGAGTAAGTTCGAAGGTCTAATTAGGACTGAAAACACGTGTTGCACTCTTTTTCTTAGCTCGATTTTATCCTGAAGTGAGTTTTTCGGTAAAGTTTTTAACGAGGCAACAAGTACAATGTGTTACCTCAGTTTCGAAGAACGAGGCTAAGTGTCGTGAACTCGAAAACTAGCTAAGCACTGGGGACTGGATATTCAACGACATCATTTTCATGTAGTGTTTCCCCGTTCATGCTTCACAAACAAACACTAAGGGACTATGATACCCTAGCCGGAAACAACAAGTGTTATATCCCGCATTTCGAATAATCGTATAATTCAAGACAATCGCGGGAAGACAACAAGCAAGGCCATATTTTATTTTGTTTGACATGTGAGTTGCTTATGAAAAATTTAGAAGTGGAATTAATGAGGAAGGTCAAGGGCATAAAGGGAAATTCGCAATATGACTCGTGGGAATATGAAAGAAAGACGAAGGGCAAATTTGAAAGTTGGAAAAATACCTTTCATGAATTACAAGAACTAGCCAATATAATTGGGCTTGAAATTTGCAAGAAAATAAAAGGCCCAACCGGCCTTGGGCATGGGCTAGGCCCATGTTGAATTAATTCATGAGATTAAATAGATGACTAAGTCATCTTTATCTCACAAGTCTCTAGATCTTTCAAGAAAGTAAGAACAAGAGAAAGAGAGAGTAAAGTTGAAGGCCATTTCGGCCAAGTGCAAATCAACAAGAAAAATTGACAAAAATTCCTTCAAAAATCATTTCCTACCAAGTAGAGGGTCCTTAACAAAGTGGAGTTGTTGTTGGAGCAAGAAGAATTCATAATCATACAAGTTGCCAAGTTGTAGTCAAGTGAGGAGTTGAAGAAGAAAGGTGAGTTTTAATCTTGTTTATGTGTTATGAATGGCTTATATGTGTTGTAGTATGCTAAAATGGATGAAATTCATGAAGGAAAGGAATATTGTGTGTGGCCGTGCATGTATGTGTATGTAGGAACTATGTTTTAATTATTTCATCTAGTATTTGGTTGTTATTGTTGTGAATGTTATGTGGAAAATGGAAGTTGAATGGTTTTGGAGAGGTTATAGTTGTGAATACATGATGGGGCCGTGTGTGTGTGAATGGTATATGGCCGTGAGGTTATGGTGTAGTGTGGAAGAAAATGAGTTAAGTTTATTTAGTATTTTGGTTGTTGTTGTGTTGTGGATGCTTTGTTGTTAATGAATGCTTAATAACCCTAGTGGAGTTGTAGAAGTTGGAGACTTATTTTAGAAGTTTATGCACATTGAAAATAATGTTCTTGTATGGATGGTATGTAATGATATTAGTATGATGTTGTTGGAATATGTATTATAAGGTTGTTGTTGTTTTATTGAAATTGGAAAGTCTTGAAGGAAGTAGAATGCTAATTGAAGTGTTGGAATGTACTTTGAGTTGAATATGGAAATTGCTAGTGTGGTTGTTGAGTTATGTTGATAGTTTGGCCGGGTTTGAATTCCCGGATTGTGATTGATTAAATTTGGCTAAGTTGAATGTTGAGGATGGTATATTTACAGAGGAAGTGCTGCCGAAATTTCGGTAGCCAAGTGTTACTTTAAGAATCCAACTCTAAATACCCTAATGAAAATTTGGGTAAATGTGACCAAATTGCAGATTTTGGCGGATTTGCAGCTTGAATTCGGAATAGCGAAAGGAGCGGAAAGAGGTATGTAAGGCTTCACCCTTCCTTCTATGGCATGTCTTAGCTGTAATAAGTTGGGTACGAGCCTCGGGGACAACTCCGTTCCCCGGAATCCGCACCTAAAGTTTTCTCCTTTTTGTTCAATAGAATTGAACTAGAAAGTGCAAAATGATGGAAAGACCTCCTAAACCCCTAGAACTTGCACAAATGGGACCCGATTACCCTAGAACCCTCACAAGTAACGCTATGACATGTAACATATGCAAATAGTATACGCTACCTCATCCGGCCCGAGGTGGGCCCATTACTCTCAGATTTTCCTTATGGTCTTGTTGGACTTACTAGAAGTTGAATCCAAGGGAATCCTTTGATCCCGATTTCGTTACCAAATGATAAGTATTATAACTACTCTAACGAGGAGACTTCCATGATGATAATGATGACAATGATGCTAGACGAGAGGATATGCCTACGATAAGTACTACCGGAACGATTCTATGACTAAGATTCCTAAGCTAAGTATTCTATGTGAATATGAAAGTAATAGACTAATTTTCGAATCTTATTTATATTCCTTAGCTATGACATTATTTTCTAAGGATTTCAAAGCCTATGAACTGACATCTATGATGCCCCGATTTCATTTTTCGTTTACTTTAATATTATTCTCCGTTGATAGTCTCACCTTAAAATACTCGTCCCTTCAAGGTGAGACGAGGCGATCACGAGTATTCCATAGTGTAATCGGAGGTCACCGACCTTACGTCACTCCGATGGCTACATGATTTTTCTTTGGGCTCCCTTGCATGCTTATATGATATATGTATATAAACCATGTATATGTATATAAGATATGAATATGTATATAAAACATGTATATGTGTATAAGATATGTATATGTCTATAAAACATGTATATGTATATAAGATATGTAAATGTATATAAGACATGTATATGTATACAAGCTATGTATATGAATATAAAGACATGTATATGTATGTAAGATATATATATGACCCTGGGATGGGGGGAAGGGATATATGGGGGAATGGGAAGGGAAACATGTTTCATTGCCACCTGATCAGCTAGTTTATCATCCCGGACGCGGGGTGTCCAGACGCGGGATATATGGGTGAGCCGGTGTATATCGGCGCTATGTGGGTGAGCCGGCATCGTTCGGCGCTATGCTATGATATGGCCTACCATGTCATGACCAGATATGCTATGATAGGATATGTTATGACAAGCTATGCTATGGTAAGATATGCTATGACAAGCTATGCTATGATATGATATGCCATGACATGCAATGCTATGACAGGATACGCTATGACATGCTATGCTATGACATGATACGCTATGACGTGCTATGTTATGACATGATACGCTATGATACGCTATGACATAATGTACCATGATATGTTATGCTACGACATGATATGATACGACACGCTATGATATGACATTGTATTATATGATAAAACATGACATGATATAAATCCTATTTTCTATGCCTATGAATAAGAAACGTTTTAAAAAGGAAAAGACAAGCATGCACGGTATCCGGCCTGACAGGGGCGTTCCTACGCACTAGTTACTTTCTAGCCTCATCATATGTCCTACGACCTTATGATATTGTTAATCATGCTCTATGTTTCTATTTGTATTATCTTCCATGCCTTACATACTCGGTACACTATTCGTACTGACGTCCCTTCTTGTGGACGCTGCGTTTCATGCTGCGCAGGTCAGCAGACAGGCGGATTTGATTCTTAGGAGCATTACCACCAGCATTTGACAGTGCTCTAGTTGTTCCCGGAGCCTCACTTCCTTGGTACCATTTTGTGTGTATGTATATTCGGGCACGGCAGCACTCAGCCCTTTCTGTGTATATGTGTACTATGTCTAGAGGCTCGTAGACAGATATGTACAGTTAGATGTCGTGTATTTTGAATTCTTCGCGTCTCTGTATAATGTGATAGCAACGCTTACTAGTCTATGTTTTTGATGACGCTGCTAATGTTAATGTTCAGCAACGAAAAAAAAATGTATAGCACAATTCCTACGGCCCGCTGAGAAGTAAAGGTACAATGATAGATACGGGGTGCTCGGTACAAGTATCGGGTACTCGTCACGGCCCCTAGTCGGGTCGTGACAGAAGTGGTATCAGAGCAGTTCGGTCCTAGGGGTTTGTTTACGAGCCATGTCCAGTAGAGTCTTGTTTATGGGTGTGTAGCGCGCCACACTTATAGACAGGAGGCTATAGGGCATTTAGGAAATATGACCTTCTTTGTATTCTAAGATCGTGCGATAGAGCTATGCTACCAGGTTTCCATACCCCTTTCTTAATCCTATGTTATGGTTTCAGTAATGCCGCCGAAGAAGAAAGCTAGGGCAGCCCAGAAGGGCGAGACAGTGGCTGGAAGGAGAGTTGAACGGGAGCTAGAAGAAGAAGAATCTCATAATGAAGCTCCCCCTCAAACCTTTCCTGCTCCCCCTGCACCAGCAGAGCAGGAAAGAGTCCCAGCTCCAGCCCCCGCACCTCCAGTCCCACCGCCGGTAGCTCCAGGCCAGCAGATGGCAGAGGCCATCCAGTTATTGACCCAGTTAGTTGCCGCACAGGCTCAGCGGCAAGATGTAGACCTGGGAGGCAGGGCGGTAAGCGCAAGGGCTCGTGACTTTATTACCCTGAAGCCTCCAGAGTTTTATGGATCAAAACCAGAGGAGGACCCGCAGAGTTTTATAGATGAGATGCTGAGGACTCTGGGGATCATACATGCTTCGGATACGGAGTCCGTAGAGTTGGCTTCATACAGGCTGCGGGATGTGGCAGTTCTATGGTATAATAGCTGGATATCTTCGAGGGGAGCAAATGCGCCCCCTCCGGTTTGGCAGGAATTTACTGAGGCATTTCTACGACATTTCCTACCGCCAGAGGTTCGACGAGCTCGAGCCGATAAGTTCTTGAACCTGAGACAGGGAAATATGAGCGTTCGAGAATACAGCCTCCGTTTTAATTCGTTATCCAGGTATGCCCCAGCCATGATAGCTGATAGGGGAGATCATGTGCACCGATTTGTGAGTGGGCTAGGGCCACACTTGGTTAAGGAGTGCTTGACGGCTTCACTCCAGGATGGGATGACTATAACTCGAATCCAGGCCCACGCCCAAAATCTAGAGGAACAGTACCAGTCACGGAGAGAGGAGCGTTATCCAGATAGGGGTTCCAGAAAAAGGGGCAGATTTTCCAGGGCTAGAAGCGAGTACAGAGGGGGACAGGCACAGGAGCAATTTAGGCATTCAGACCAATCGGCGGCCAGTGCACCTCCTCGATTTGCGGATAGGGGGTTTGACCGTTCTACTTATTCGGGAGCAGGTCAGGGCACTAGAGCTTCGGGGTCCCAGTATAGAGCTGAATCCAGCAGGATGATGCCACCCCCACCACGGTGTACCCGGTGTGGCAGGCCACACTCGGGACAGTGTTGCCGGGATACAGGTGCGTGTTATGCTTGCGGCGGACCGACCATTTGATGCGAGATTGTCCGCTAAGGAATGAGAAAAGCAGAGCTCAGCCCGCCGGGTCAGCAGTGAGTTCATCACCGTCTATGCGCCCTCCAGGACAGGCCTCCCAGGCTCCAGCAGGCCGTGGCCGAGGCAGAGGAGGGACACCCAGTTCAGCCGGCCCTCCACACCGTATATATGCATTGACAGGACGGCAGGATCCTGGACCTTCCACCGACGCGGCCGCAGGTACACTTCCGGCATCTTTTCTATAATATATGGGAGTTAAATTGAATTGGATTTTTCTTTATCTTGCACCGTCCCTTGTGTTACGGAACATATAAAGAATTCAGGAAAATTCAGGACAAGAGCAACCATACACACGAGTAAAAAGTGAATATTAGTGATCCCGAAGGCTAAAATAGTCATTAAAAGAGAGATGCATTACGAGGGCGTTTTGGACCTTGTTAAGACCCCAATTTGCCCCATATTATGTGATATAGGCAGTACGTGGAAGCGGAGGTAAAAATACTAACACTGAGACACAAAGATACATTAAAGTTTCAAGGTTAAGCGTGCTCAGGGGGGGAGCAATTTCATGATGGGTGACCCCCTGGGAAATATGTCGAAAATTTCATAAATGCGGAAACAAGAGACGAATGTGAAATTCGGTATTCTAAAGTAAATTAGAGCGTATGAGGTGGTTAAAAACCCTATAGAAGCCGGGTAAGTGAAGACGGACTAGACTAACAGAAAAGGGGAAGGCATGACAACAGAAAGTTTTGAGGATGAAGGAGAAAAGTACAGATGTCACAGGGTGAGACCGATATTGAATCCACACTTGCTAAGGCAACCTAAGCTCCTAAGATGGATATGCTAAGCGACATGAGGTATCCACAAAAGAGACCTCCCCGAAGTATTATTGTCACACCCCGACATTTCTAGGGTGTGATGGGCACCCGACCCTTACTTAGGGCCGAGCGAACCCTCAGAATTTCGCTGCACATAAAGTTACGTCAAACTTTTTAAATCAAATCAGATAAAATACATAGTAATTTTTTTTTTTTAAAATTTGTGTTCTTTCTCGAAGCTTCCAAGCGAACAAATCTATAGTCATACAAAATCCAATACATAACACAGACCGACATATCGGCTGACGGAGCCGCTTACAGACTAACATACTATACCCATGACGTTGTCTGCAAAGTCTCTAACATCATACAGAAACCATAACACGCATACCAAACCCTGACTCGGCAGTCCTCCATGAGCAATTGGAGTTCGCCACCACTGCTGAAATATCTTTTATAGTATCCTTATCTCGTCTGGGAGTACCTGCGCGGCATGAAACGCAGCCCCCAAAGAACAGGGGGTCAGTACGGAATATGTACTGAGTATGTAAGGCATGGAATACAGAAAGCAGAACCATAATTGAAACAAACAGTACCAAGAGTAAGCATATTATCCAGATTACCGAATTACTTACTTCTCAGACACAGATCATACAGACCAAAACACACCATACAGACCGACACAGACCGTACCGACCAACTCAGATCATACAGACCGTACAAATTATACAGAGCGTAACAAAATCATACAGAGCATACAAAATGCCGACATACTTACTTTCCAAACACATATCGCACATACCGATATCAGATATCAGAAGGAGAGTGGCACGTACAGAACGCACAGATAATGTCATACGTCAGACAGAGTACAGAACGTACTGAATGCTCAGATGATGTCATATTTCGGACGGAATGCAGAACATACAGAATACTCAGATGAAGTCATATATCGGACGGAATGCAGAACGTACAAAATACTTAGAATCGTATGTCACATATGCGTATAACAGAACCCGGCCCTGTGATAGGGGACGCGGTAAAAAGAATCATCATATGTCAAATTCATGTATCATATATGCACATATCAGAACTCGACCCTCCAGTGAGGGGTGCGGTAACAGAGCCCGGCCCTCTAGTACGGGACGCGGTGAACAGACAGATCATATGCCATCCTGGCCACCACCCTATATCATCATACCATATAACAGAGCCCGGCCCGCCTATGAGGGACGCGGTGAACAATGCAGAGGAATGCGCACAATAACAGAACCTGGCCCGGGACGCAGTGAATCATATCGTAGCGGACACACGAGGACATAACAGAACCTGGCCCGGGACGCAGTGAAAGATACATTGAGTCATGCACGAGCAGAGTCGTGAGAAACCACATGCATAGGAATCAAGACTCGACAGACCAGTGTACTTACCGATACCTGGAGGCTCGGAACAGATTTCAGGTCAATCCGACGTAGTATGAGGAAGTTACGAGAGTTCGAAGTACAGAACACTTTATAAGCGTTTCAGAAGCCTTTTTCGGGGAATCAGAGTCATAGTCATAACAAACGCCTTCAGATGTCCTTACGAATCAGATCAAATAGAGATTTTGGAACCATATGTACATACAGAAAGATCGTGAACGTTTTTGGTACCGGAACCTCTTCAGACACTTCTAAACAATCTGATGTCATATACGAAAGTTAGAGACGCTAAAGCTTACAGAGAACATTCATATTGGATACTCACATCAGAGTACTTATATCAGAATACTCATAGTAGAATACTTATAATAGAACACTTACATCAGAAATCATGTTTCAGAATGCTTATGTCGAATACTTATTTCAGAAGACTCATATCATAATACTTTATCCGGATACTTATATCAAAATACTTACATCAGATTACTTATATCAAAATACTCATATCGAGATACTTGTATCAAAATGCTTGTATCAAAAACTTATATCAAAATACTTATATCAAGGGGTGAGCAAAAATCATAAACTCGTATCAAGACTAAGTTAGAAACATAATTAGACTCAGAATCACATAATAGAGTTACCCCAAGGCAGCATATCATATCATATCTTACGTGGCTCTAGGGCATGCCAAAAGAAAGAAAGGTAAGCCTCACATACCTGTGCGACGACCAACTAGATGCGCTTACTTTCCCAAACTCGATAATCTACACACAAAGGAATTCATATCATCATTACTCTCATTATCAATCACTTGTCTCGATTCCTCAAATACACTTATTTATTTTCTGCCAAAATTTCGGCAGCACCTCCCCTGTAAATATACCACCCTCAAGATTCTATCTTGGCAATTTTAATCAACAACAAATCCGGGAATTTAACTCGGCCAAACTGTTATATCCCGTGTTTTCACACCTTTGGGAAATTGGAAATAATTTGGACATGTATGAAATAAGGTCATAATTGAATTTATGTAACCCTTGAGTTGTTATGAAAGAATATTAATATGGAAGTGTCGAGGAACGCTAAGGGCAAATTTGGGATTTCGAAAATTAGTTTCGGGAATTGCAAAACGGGAACTATAATCCATTGGGCCCAAATAATTGAAAGAAAAATTAGGCCCAATGATGAAGGGTGGCCGGCCAACTTAGTGGCTCAAGCCCATGACTTATTAAATTTTCCATGTGATAAACTAACTAAGGGACCATATTATATATCATCTTTATCTCTTAGAAGACTTGAGAAAGAACAAAGCAAAACAAGAGTAAAAGAGAAGAGACCATTCGGGTTTGGCCATAGAAAAATCAACTCCAAAAATCTTGCCTCTAAAATTATTTTCTTGTTGGAATCCTACTAATTCAAGGTCTCTCTACAACTTGGTGTAGTTGTTTTGGAAGAAGGAACACTTGGTTCCTTAATTTGATCACATATTCAAGTGAAGAAGACTAGGGAAAAAGGTAAGAATTCATCCCTTTTTATTATGTTATGAAGTCTTGTTTGTGTTGTAGTATGTAGAAATGTGTTGATTGTATGGAGGAATGGAAAGAAAAATTAGGCCCAATGATGAAGGGTGGCCGGCCAACTTAGTGGCTCAAGCCCATGACTTATTAAATTTTCCATGTGATAAACTAACTAAGGGACCATATTATATATCATCTTTATCTCTTAGAAGACTTGAGAAAGAACAAAGCAAAACAAGAGTAAAAGAGAAGAGACCATTCGGGTTTGGCCATAGAAAAATCAACTCCAAAAATCTTGCCTCTAAAATTATTTTCTTGTTGGAATCCTACTAATTCAAGGTCTCTCTACAACTTGGTGTAGTTGTTTTGGAAGAAGGAACACTTGGTTCCTCAATTTGATCACATATTCAAGTGAAGAAGACTAGGGAAAAAGGTAAGAATTCATCCCTTTTTATTATGTTATGAAGTCTTGTTTGTGTTGTAGTATGTAGAAATGTGTTGATTGTATGGAGGAATGGAAGTTTGCAAAGTGGGTGTGTGTTATTAGTGTATGGCCGTGTGTATGTATATGTTGTATAGCCATAATGTGTTGAATTTGTGTTATATTCTAGTTGTGATTGTGGTGAAATGCATATTGGAAATGAAATTGATAGAAGTGGTTAGTGGTGTGTTTGGCCGTGTGGTTTGGAGTGTGTGGAATGGAAATGGATTAAGTTTGTTTAATGTGTTATTATGATACTTGCAATGTATATGGAGATAAAATGATATAAGTTTGTATCGAAGTGGAATATTGAAGCTTATGTCGTTTTAGTACGATTTTACGACATTATGAAAATGAAGTTATTAGGTTGCTAATTATGACAAGTATTGATGAACTTGGAAGAAGGAAACATGTTATGAATACGTATGCCAAAGATTAGAAGTTTTGAATGAGTTACGACTTTGGCAGAAAGTTTGTATATTATGTATATCGTGTGTATAATTTAAGGAAACCATATGAAATGCTTCTAAACTATGTTGTGGTGATCTAGATTGTTAATGAATGTGAAATCATTGATATTAGTTTGAAAGTTTGGGTTGGAGAGAAGGTTATGGCAATTGTCGGCAAGTAGAACTAGTTGTGCCATATTATGTTTTTGATGTTCGTTGTTGATGTTGATGTTGTTGTTTGGGTTGTTGTTGATGATTCTGAGCCGAGTTGAATTCTCGGGGGTGCTATATGTATAGGGGAAGTGCTGCCAAAATTTCGGTAGACAAATAAGAGTTGAATTGAATTTGTAGCATCTATAACTTACAATTGGTAAATATGACCATTTGCAGATTTTCGACGAAACGGAGAGTGAGCTTGGTTAGGCTTAAAAAGCTCAAAAGGTATGTAAAGCTACCCCGATCCTTCTTTTGGCATGTCTAAGTATTTTAGGACCGGATTCGGGCCTCAAAAGACCTTCTTGGCCATCGGAATCCGCAAGAGCAAATCTCAGTTTTTCCTTCAGTAGAATTGAACCATTTTGATATGCTTTTCCTGAAATTATGCAAACTTTCTCTAAACTCCTTGAAAAGCTATAGAATGTCCGTAGAACCTTTATAGGTGACCCCATAAGCTTAAAGGACGTAATTTGAGCCCACCGCCTTGCTTGTTCCGAGGTGGGCCCGCTATTCCCGGTTTTGCCCTTAATGTACTAAAGTCTCCTTTTCGAACGATTTTTGAAAGAAACGTTTCGACTACCCTTTTAATTACCTAACGAATATGGTTTTAAATATTCTATTAAGTCTGATAAATTATTTTGACACTCGGAACGACTTCAGGAAGGTTATGCTTCTGTAATTTATTATGATGTCCGAAATGCTTTTATTATGATCCCGTCCGACTTCATTGGATTTGTTTGTCATTAATATGCCTCATTGAGTCTCTGAAAATATTTATGATATTTTAACTGCATTTAGTTTCTCACTACTCTATTCGTGGATGCCCCAATGTTTCCCACACTGAGCCCGGGCCAGGATATGTTGTCAAGCGTGATCCTCTGCATTGTTCGCCGTGCCTCGATGTGAGGGGGCAGGTATACGCGTACATGGGTTTGTGGAGTATGCTGTGCCATGTACGCTTGTTCTGATATGATTTACTATGGCCATCTGATATGATATGTTATGTTACGGGGTTATGCCCCTATTCTGATTCTTCTGTGTTGTGGCACCAGCGTCGGGAGGGTGGCCACGTTCTGTCTGCCGAGTCCCTTGGCAGGGGCCGGATTTGATATGACATATGTTTTGTACACACTCTGCATGTTTTGGAAATATGTATCTGATACTTTGGATTTTCCGTTTACTTTCTGTATGTTCTGCACCAGTTATGATTTTGTTTCTGCAACTCAGGCTTTACATATTCAGTACATATTTCGTACTGACCCCCTTTCTTCGGGGGCTGCGTTTTCATGCCGCGCAGGTACCGACGACAGGTTTGCTGATCCGTCTGCTTAGGATCTCATTCTGCTATTTTTGGAGCGCTCTTTTATTCAGAGCCATCTTTTGGTATAGTCTGTCACTCTATATATGTATATTCTCGTTCATGGGTACAGCGGGGCCCTGTCCCGTCATATGATTCTGTCGGTCTGTTTAGAGGTCTCTGGACATGTTTGTGGGTTGGGATCTTTCTGTACAACTGTGTGTATATGTTGTGTTTGGGGCGATCCCATTCGTCGCGGCGGCCGGTCCGCATATATTTAAATATCACTCTGTTGGCCCTGTGTGGCCTTTGTTGGTATTTTCTGCGTGCAGGTTATATGGGATAGTCCGTAAAACAAAGGAAACTCTGCCGAAATTTTTCTAGAAACTATCTAAATTGGAAATAAAGCCTTGTCGGCTTCTGCTATATATAAAGCTATATATACTAGAATGTGTTTGAGTGCCCAGATCGGGCACTAGTCACGGCCTACGGGGTTGGGTCGTGACACAAACGATCAACAATACTAGCCATTATATTTCAGCTTCAATAATTAACTCAGAATGTATTCCAATAGTAGTAATTTCTTTCATAATCCGCAAATGATTTCAATTTCATTTTCCATCATGTACTTCACAACACAACAATCGAGATATTAAATAGGATCGATACACTTCAACTCACCAATTCACCCATCTTTCGGCCACAACAACTACATGCATATTTTCATAATTTTTTTTTCTCCATTCATTCCTATTTATCACAACGCCAACCAATACCCTACATAAAATTGGTCTAGCTTTCCTATACATCAAGACATATCCACGGACAACACCAAACATATACGCGGCCATTCACAACATACATAATACACACGTTAACAACATCATTTTCACAATATAAGAAACCATGCTCAAATCGTATTCACTTCTAAAACAACACATAACAATCCTCACTTTTACTTGAATCATTAAGCTCCCATGATCATCATAAAATCTACAACAACAACAACCTTCACTTTTCATCACATAATCCACAACTCAACACTCAATTTACTAAATAATATTAATTAATCAATTCAATCCAACACCATACATATTTTCGGCCAATATACAATACACATATTTTCATTTATCTCCTTCATTTCTTCAACCTACAACATATAGGAACCATCCACAACACACAAAAGAGTTGAATACCATTGATTCATTACTCCAACACCATGTTACATACACGTTACTAAACACACACATACACGGCCAAACACACATAACACCTTATTTTTGCAAACTTCATTCATTTCCACATTCCACAACATCCACAAGTCACACATCACATATGAAAATCAAGATTAAGTCTTACCTTTTCTCCTTATTCTCCTTCTTGGCCAAGGTCATGAATGGTCCAAATGAATGGTTTCCTTATTCCAACAACTCTTCCATGTTGTAGAGAACCTTCTAATTAGTAGAGAAACCAAAAGAAAGGAATTTTTCATGATCAAAATGGAGGGGCAAGCTTCGGCCAGCCCCGCTAGCCGAAGCCTCCAAGTCTCTCTCCCTCTCTTTCTTTCTTGAATTGTCTAGAGCACAAATGATGTATTTGTCTTCTTTTTCAAGACTTTAGTCCTATATATACATATAGTTTTAGTGGCATGTGAGGGGCACATGCCCCTCTCTAGAGTTTTCTTGAAATTCCATAAAAGAAGACTAATTTGTCATCCTTTTTAATTCTTTTTCTTTTTCATTTCATATTTATATATATTTTTTTGTCACATGGCCAATATGGCCCTTTTTAAATTCTCATGAACCTTTTGGTGAAATTCCCGTTTTGCCCCTATTCTTTCCGCAATATTTCCATAAGCCATTTTGCGAATTTCTCTTCTTGCCCTTAGCCTCTTACCATATTTCCATACTAATAATAGTCATAACAACTTATGCATTAACATAATTTTTAAAATTGGGGTTTCGCCCATAACTTCCCACGACGACTTTGAATTATCCAAACGTACAAAATACGGGCTATAACATCTTCCCCCCCCCCCCCCCTTTAGAACATTCGTTATCGAATGTTCAACTGGCCTTTTGGGAACTCGTAGCACTTCGAGAGGGGGTTTCTTTTATAGTTGCCCGTTTCTCCATGCCCATTTCATATAATCGAGTCTCTCCATCCTTATATGGGTCTTCTGTACGATGAGTTTTCTAATCTGTTGGGCTGACATATTTTCCTTGTCCTTCCCAAGTCATCTCCTTTCTGTTACTGTTTCGTTACCGTATCTTAACAAAAGTCACACTTTTAGATTCTCACTACAACTCTTCCTTAGTCTCTTCTCGTATCTCTCGATACAGGCATACTTGTCTTTAACTTCATATGGTGACGCTCATTTCGTTCATCGCTATTCCTTGTAAGCCTAATATGGCCTCCCCCCCTTTATAAGCCAACAGTTCTTCTTTTCAACTCCGTGCACAACATAGCAAAATTCCTTATCATAAGTTTTCCTTTCATTTTCCGTCGATATCCTGACATAGGAGATACCATTCATGTTCATATACATATACACATATAATTTGTATCAACTGACCCGCAAATTACCTTCAGACGCTATTCAAGCCTATCCAAATTCCAAAACTGCACTGCACTTTCTGTCTCTTTTATAGTTTAGCCTGTCGCATTCTATGTGACCTCGTATGGTTTTCCCAACCATTCCGTATACATTAAATTTCTCTTGGATTATTCCAGCTCCTGACCCGCTGCTCACATCTGAATTTTACAAAAATTTTAGAAAACTTCCCAGGGGGTCACCCATCATGAAATTGCCCCCGCCTGAGCACGCTTAACCTCGAAACTTTGATGGATTTCGGTGCCTTAGGGCCGATATAATCGCGTCCACTTTCCCTTATAACCTTTATTACTTGATCCGGAGCAGATCAAGGTCTCACAGATTCCGAGACATTTCTATAACCCGTTCTATCCTTGCAATTACCATTTTACCCTTTTCCAACCCTTACTATTCAGAATTCACTCACACATTACAAATATCAACAACATCTCACGGATCCTACATATATATAACATGTTCCAGCCGGCTAGGGCCTTTATATATCGTTTCACATCGTATCATATCATATTACCTCATATCAGACCATATCATGTCATATTACGTCATATCATGTCTTGTTATACCATATCATATCGTATCGCATCATATCATATCGTATCATATCGCGTCGTGTCATTTCATATGGGATCATATCATATCATACCAAATCACTGTCGTACAGGGCTTTCGGTTTCTGATAACAGAACAAACATGTCAAAGCTTACCTCCGTGGCCTTCCATATCATTATTCACCTTTTCCCCAACGTATGTAAGGCTTACATTAGGAGTCTCGTTTCCCTATATCGGGGCTCTATCGCACGATCTATGGCAAAAGGAGGGTCAACAATTCCTAGATGCCCCGTAGCCTCCTGTTTATAAGTGTGGCGCGCTACACACCCATAAACAAGACTCTATCGGACACGACTTTGCAGACAACCCTTAGACCGACCTGCTCTGATACCACTTTGTCACACCCCGACCTTTCTAGGGTGTGATGGGCACTCGACCCTTACATAGGGCCGAGCGAACCCTCAGACTTTCGCTGCACATAAAGTTACGTCAAACTTTTTAAATCAAATCAGATAAAATATATAGTAAATTTTTTTATTTTTTTTGAAAATTGTGTTCTTTCTCGAAGCTTCCAAGCGAACAAATCTATAGTCATACAAAATCCAATACATAACACAGACCGACATATCGGCTGACGGAGCCGCTTACAGACTGACATACTATACCCATGCCGCTGTCTACAAAGTCTCTAACATCATACAGAAACCATAACACGCATACCAAACCCTGACACGGTAGTCCTCCAGGAGCAATTGGAGTTCGCCACCACTGCTGAAATATCTTTTATAGTATCCTTATCTCGTCTGGGAGTACCTGCGCGGCATGAAACGCAGCCCCCAAAGAACATGGGGTCAGTACGGAATATGTACTAAGTATGTAAGGCATGGAATACAGAAAGCAGAACCATAATTGAAACAAACAGTACCAAGAGTAAGCATATTATCCAGATTACTGAATATCTTACTTCTCAGACACAGATCATACAGACCAAAACCCACCATACAGACCGACACAGACCGTACCGACCAACTCAGATCATACAGACCGTACAAATCATACAGAGCTTAACAAAATCATACAGAGCATACAAAATGCCGACATACTTACTTTCCAAACACAGATCGCACATACCGATATCCGATATCAGAAGGAGAGTGGCACGTATAGAACGCACAGATAATGTCATATGTCAGACAGAGTACAGAACGTACTGAATGCTCAGATGATGTCATATATCGGACGGAATGCTGAACATACAGAATACTCAGATGAAGTCATATATCGGACGGAATGCAGAACGTACAAAATACTCAGAATCGTATGTCACATATGCGTATAACAGAACCCGGCCCTGTGATAGGGGGACGCGGTAAACAGAATCATCATATGTCAAATTCATGTATCATATATGCACATATCAGAACCCGACCCTCCAGTGAGGGGTGCGGTAACAGAGCCCGGCCCTCTAGTACGGGACGCGGTGAACAGACAGTTCATATGCCATCATGGCCACCACCCCATATCATCATACCATATAACAGAGCCCGGCCCGCCTATGAGGGACGCGGTGAACAATGCAGAGGAATGCGCACAATAATAGAACCTGGCCCGGGACGCAGTGAATCATATCGTAGCGGACACACGAGGACATAACAGAACCTGGCCCGGGACGCAGTGAAAGATACATTGAGTCATGCACGAGCAGCGTCGTGAGAAACCACATGCATAGGAATCAAGACTCGACAGACCAATGTACTTATCAATACCTGGAGGCTCGGAACAGATTTCAGGTCAATCCGACGTAGTATGAGGAAGTTACGAGCGTTCGAAGTACAGAACACTTTATAAGCGTTTCAGAAGCCTTTTTCGGGGAATCAGAGTCATAGTCATATCAGACGCCTTCAGATGTCCTTATGAATCAGATCAAATAGAGATTTTGGAACCATATGTACATACAGAAAGATCGTGAACGTTTTTGGTACCAGAACCTCTTCAGACACTTCTAAACAATCCGATGTCATATACGAAAGTTAGAGACGCTAAAGCTTACAGAGAACATTCATATTGGATACTCGCATCAGAGTACTTATATCAGAATACTCATAGTAGAATACTTATAATAGAACACTTACATCAGAAATCATGTTTCAGAATGCTTATGTCGAATACTTATTTCAGAAGACTCATATCATAATACTTTATCCGGATACTTATATCAAAATACTTACATCAGATTACTTATATCAAAATACTCATATCGAGATACTTGTATCAAAATGCTTGTATCAAAAACTTATATCAAAATACTTATATCAAGGGGTGAGCAAAAATCATAAACTCGTATCAAGACTGAGTTAGAAACATAATTAGACTCAGAATCACAGAACAGAGTTACCCCAAGGCAGCATATCATATCATATCTTACGTGGCTCTAGGGCATGCCAAAAGAAAGAAAGGTAAGCCTCACATACCTGTGCGACAATCAACTGGATGCGCTTACTTTCCCAAACTCGATAATCTACACACAAAGGAATTCATATCATCATTACTCTCATTATCAATCACTTGTCTCGATTCCTCAAATACACTTATTTATTTTCTGCCGAAATTTCGGCAGCACCTCCCCTGTAAATATACCACCCACAAGATTCTATCTTGGCAATTTTAATCAACAACAAATCCGGGAATTTAACCCGGCCAAACGATCAACAATACTAGCCATTATATTTCAGCTTCAATAATTAACTCAGAATGTATTCCAATAGTAGCAATTTCTTTCATAATCCGCAAATGATTTCAATTTCATTTTCCATCATGAACTTCACAACACAACAATCGAGATATTAAATAGGATCGATTCACTTCAACTCACCAATTCACCCATCTTTCGGCCACAACAACTACATGCATATTTTCATAATTTTCTTTTCTCCATTCATTCCTATTTATCACAACGCCAACCAATACCCTACATAAAATTGGTCTAGCTTTCCTATACATCAAGACATATCCACGGACAACACCAAACATATACGCGGCCATTCACAACATACATAATACACACGTTAACAACATCATTTTCACAATATAAGAAACCATGCTCAAATCGTATTCACTTCTAAAACAACATTTGTGATCTAGACAATTCATCACATAATCCACAACTCAACACTCAATTTACTAAATAATATTAATTCATCACATAATCCACAACTCAACACTCAATGCAGAGGAATGCGCACAATAACAGAACCTGGCCCGGGACGCAGTGAATCATATCGTAGCGGACACACGAGGACATAACAGAACCTGGCCCGGGACGCAGTGAAAGATACATTGAGTCATGCACGAGCAGAATCGTGAGAAACCACATGCATAGGAATCAAGACTCGACAGACCAGTGTACTTACCGATACCTGGAGGCTCGAAACAGATTTCAGGTCAATCCGACGTAGTATGAGGAAGTTACGAGCGTTCGAAGTACAGAACACTTTATAAGCGTTTCAGAAGCCTTTTTCGGGGAATCAGAGTCATAGTCATATCAGACGCCTTCAGATGTCCTTACGAATCAGATCAAATAGAGATTTTGGAACCATATGTACATACAGAACGATCGTGAACGTTTTTGTAACTGGAACCTCTTCAGACACTTCTAAACAATCCGATGTCATATACGAAAGTTAGAGACGCTAAAGCTTACAGAGAACATTCATATTGGATACTCGCATCAGAGTACTTATATCAGAATACTCATAGTAGAATACTTATAATAGAACACTTACATCAGAAATCATGTTTCAGAATGCTTATGTCGAATACTTATTTCAGAAGACTCATATCATAATACTTTATCCGGATACTTATATCAAAATACTTACATCAGATTACTTATATCAAAATACTCATATCGAGATACTTGTATCAAAATTCTTGTATCAAAAACTTATATCAAAATACTTATATCAAGGGGTGAGCAAAAATCATAAACTCGTATCAAGACTGAGTTAGAAACATAATTAGACTCAGAATCACAAAACAGAGTTACCCCAAGGCAGCATATCATATCATATCTTACGTGGCTCTAGGGCATGCCAAAAGAAAGAAAGCTAAGCCTCACATACCTATGCGACGACCAACTAGATGCACTTACTTTCCCAAACTCGATAATCTACACACAAAGGAATTCATATCATCATTACTCTCATTATCAATCACTTGTCTCGATTCCTCAAATACACTTATTTATTTTCTGCCGAAATTTCGGCAGCACCTCCCCTGTAAATATACCACCCCCAAGATTCTATCTTGGAAATTTTAATCAACAACAAATCCGGGAATTTAACCCGGCCAAACGATCAACAATACTAGCCATTATATTTCAGCTTCAATAATTAACTCAGAATGTATTCCAATAGTAGTAATTTCTTTCATAATCCGCAAATGATTTCAATTTCATTTTCCATCATGAACTTCACAACACAACAATCGAGATATTAAATAGGATCGATTCACTTCAACTCACCAATTCACCCATCATTCGGCCACAACAACTACATGCATATTTTCATAATTGTTTTTTTCTCCATTCATTCCTATTTATCACAACGCCAACCAATACCCTACATAAAATTGGTCTAGCTTTCCTATACGTCAAGACATATCCACGGACAACACCAAACATATA
Organism: Lycium barbarum; assembly: GCF_019175385.1. NCBI lineage: Eukaryota > Viridiplantae > Streptophyta > Magnoliopsida > Solanales > Solanaceae > Lycium > Lycium barbarum. The sequence goes on from NC_083339.1 coordinate 69,770,969, forward strand.
CGCGGCCATTCACAACATACATAATACACACGTTAACAACATCATTTTCACAATATAAGAAACCATGTTCAAATCGTATTCACTTCTAAAACAACACATAACAATCCTCACTTTTACTTGAATCATTAAGCTCCCACGATCATCATAAAATCTACAACAACAACAACAACCTTCACTTTTCATCACATAATCCACAACTCAACACTCAATTTACTAAATAATATTAATTAATCAATTCAATCCAACACCATACATATTTGCGGCCAACATACAATACACATATTTTCATTTATCTCCTTCATTTCTTCAACCTACAACATATAGGAACCATCCACAACACACAAAAGAGTTGAATACCATTGATTCATTACTCCAACACCATGTTACATACACGTTACTAAACACACACATACACGGCCAAACACACATAACACCTTATTTTTGCAAACTTCATTCATTTCCACATTCCACAACATCCACAAGTCACACATCACATATGAAAATCAAGATTAAGTCTTACCTTTTCTCCTTATTCTCCTTCTTGGCCAAGGTCATGAATGGTCCAAATGAATAGTTTCCTTATTCCAACAACTCTTCCATGTTGTAGAGAACCTTCTAATTAGTAGAGAAACCAAAAGAAAGGAATTTTTCATGATCAAAATGGAGGGGCAAGCTTCGGCCAGCCCCTCTAGCCGAAGCCTCCAAGTCTCTCTCCCTCTCTTTCTTTCTTGAACTGTCTAGATCACAAATGATGTATTTGTCTTCTTTTTCAAGACTTTAGTCCTATATATACATATAGTTTTAGTGGCATGTGAGGGGCACATGCCCCTCTCTAGAGTTTTCTTGAAATTCCATAAAAGAAGACTAATTTGTCATCCTTTTTAATTCTTTTTCTTTTTCATTTCATATTTATATATATTTTTTTTGTCACATGGCCAATATGGCCCTTTTTAAATTCTCATGAACCTTTTGGTGAAATTCCCGTTTTGCCCCTATTCTTTCCGCAATATTTCCATAAGCCATTTTGCGAATTTCTCTTCTTGCCCTTAGCCTCTTACCATATTTCCATACTAATAATAGTCATAACAACTTATGCATTAATATAATTTTTAAAATTGGGGTTTCGCCCATAACTTCCCACGACGACTTTGAATTATCCAAACGTACAAAATACAGGCTATAACAATTATACTACGCTACGAGGCCAGTTTAACATTCGAGGACGAATGTTCCAAAGGGGGGGAGGATGTTATATCCCGCATTTCGAATAATCGTATAATTCAAGACAATCGCGGGAAGACAACAAGCAAGGCCATATTTTATTTTGTTTGACATGTGAGTTGCTTATGAAAAATTTAGAAGTGGAATTAATGAGGAAGGTCAAGGGCATAAAGGGAAATTCGCAATATGACTCGTGGGAATATGGAAGAAAGACGAAGGGCAAATTTGGAAGTTGAAAAAATACCTTTCATGAATTACAAGAACTAGCCAATATAATTGGGCTTGAAAATTTACAAGAAAATAAAAGGTCCAACCGGCCATGGGCATGGGCTAGGCCCATGTTGAATTAATTCATGAGATTAAATAGATGACTAAGTCATCTTTATCTCACAAGTATCTAGAGCTTTCAAGAAAGTAAGAACAAGAGAAAGAGAGAGTAAAGTTGAAGGCCATTTCGGCCAAGTGCAAATCAACAAGAAAAATTGACAAAAATTCCTTCAAAAATCATTTCCTACCAAGTAGAGGGTCCTTAACAAAGTGGAGTTGTTGTTGGAGCAGGAAGAATTCATAATCATACAAGTTGCCAAGTTGTAGTCAAGTGAGGAGTTGAAGAAGAAAGGTGAGTTTTAATCTTGTTTATGTGTTATGAATGGCTTATATGTGTTGTAGTATGCTAAAATGGATGAAATTCATGAAGGAAAGGAATATTGTGTGTGGCCGTGCATGTATGGGTATGTAGGAACTATGTTTTAATTATTTCATCTAGTATTTGGTTGTTATTGTTGTGAATGTTATGTGGAAAATGGAAGTTGAATGGTTTTGGAGAGGTTATAGTTGTGAATGCATGATGGGGCTGTGTGTGTGTGCATGGTATATGGCCGTGAGGTTATGGTGTAGTGTGGAAGAAAATGAGTTAAGTTTATTTAGTATTTTGGTTGTTGTTGTGTTGTGGATGCTTAGTTGTTAATGAATGCTTAATAACCCTAGTGGAGTTGTAGAAGTTGGAGACTTATTTTAGAAGTTTATGCACATTGAAAATAATGTTCTTGTATGGATGGTATGTAATGATATTAGTATGATGTTGTTGGAATATGTATTATAAGGTTGTTGTTGTTTTATTGAAATTGGAAAGTCTTGAAGGAAGTAGAATGCTAATTGAAGTGTTGGAATGTACTTTGAGTTGAATATGGAAATTGCTAGTGTGGTTGTTGAGTTATGTTGATAGTTTGGCCGGGTTTGAATTCCCGGATTGTGATTGATTAAATTTGGCTAAGTTGAATGTTGAGGATGGTATATTTACAGAGGAAGTGCTGCCGAAATTTCGGTAGCCAAGTGTTACTTTAAGAATCCAACTCTAAATACCCTAATGAAAATTTGGGTAAATGTGACCAAATTGCAGATTTTGGCGGATTTGCAGCTTGAATTCGGAATAGCGAAAGGAGCGGAAAGAGGTATGTAAGGCTTCACCCTTCCTTCTATGGCATGTCTTAGCTGTAATAAGTTGGGTACGAGCCTCGGGGACAACTCCGTTCCCCGAATCCGCACCTAAAGTTTTCTCCTTTTTGTTCAATAGAATTGAACTAGAAAGTGCAAAATGATCGAAAGACCTCCTAAACCCCTAGAACTTGCACAAATGGGACCCGATTACCCTAGAACCCTCACAAGTAACGCTATGACATGTAACATATGCAAATAGTATACGCTACCTCATCCGGCCCGAGGTGGGCCCATTACTCTCGGATTTTCCTTATGGTCTTGTTGGACTTACTAGAAGTTGAATCCAAGGGAATCCTTTGATCCCGATTTCGTTACCAAATGATAAGTTCTATAACTACTCTAACGAGGAGACTTCCATGATGATAATGATGACAATGATGCTAGACGAGAGGATATGCCTACGATAAGTACTACCGGAACGATTCTATGACTAAGATTCCTAAGCTAAGTATTCTATGTGAATATGAAAGTAATAGACTAATTTTCGAATCTTATTTATATTCCTTAGCTATGACATTATTTTCTAAGGATTTCAAAGCCTATGAACTGACATCTATGATGCCCCGATTTCATTTTTCGTGTACTTTAATATTATTCTCCGTTGATAGTCTCACCTTAAAATACTCGTCCCTTCAAGGTGAGACGAGGCGATCACGAGTATTCCATAGTGTAATCAGAGGTCACCGACCTTACGTCACTCCGATGGCTACATGATTTTTCTTTGGGCTCCCTTGCATGCTTATATGATATATGTATATAAACCATGTATATGTATATAAGATATGAATATGTATATAAAACATGTATATGTGTATAAGATATGTATATGTCTATAAAACATATATATGTATATAAGATATGTAAATGTATATATGACATGTATATGTATACAAGCTATGTATATGAATATAAAGACATATATATGTATGTAAGATATGTATATGACCCTGGGACGGGGGGAAGGGATATATGGGGGAATGGGAAGGGAAACATGTTTCATTGCCACCTGATCAGCTGGTTTATCATCCCGGACGCGGGGTGCCCGGACGCGGGATATATGGGTGAGCCGGTGTATATCGGCGCTATGTGGGTGAGCCGGCATCGTTCGGCGCTATGCTATGATATGACCTACCATGTCATGACCAGATATGCTATGATAGGATATGTTATGACAAGCTATGCTATGGTAAGATATGCTATGACAAGCCATGCTATGATATGATACGCCATGACATGCAATGCTATGACAGGATACGCTATGACATGCTATGCTATGACATGATACGCTATGACGTGCTATGTTATGACATGATACGCTATGATACGCTATGACATAATGTACCATGATATGATATGCTACGACATGATATGATACGACACGCTATGATATGACAGTGTATAATATGATAAAACATGACATGATATAAATCCTATTTTCTATGCCTATGAATAAGAAACGTTTTAAATAGGAAAAGACAAGCATGCACGGTATCCGGCCTGACAGGGGCGTTCCTACGCACTGGTTACTTTCTAGCCTCATCATATGTCCTACGACCTTATGATATTGTTAATCATGCTCTATGTTTCTATTTGTATTATCTTCCATGCCTTACATACTCGGTACACTATTCGTACTGACGTCCTTTCTTGTGGACGCTGCGTTTCATGCCGCGTAGGTCAGCAGACAGGCGGATTTGATTCTTAGGAGCATTACCAACAGCATTTGACAGTGCTCCAGTTGTTCCCTGAGCCTCACTTCCTTGGTACCATTTTGTGTGTATGTATATTCGGGCACGGCAGTACTCAGCCCTTTCTGTGTATATGTGTACTATGTCTAGAGGCTCGTAGACAGATATGTACAGTTAGATGTCGTGTATTTTGAATTGTTCGCGTCTCTGTATAATGTGATAGCAACGCTTACTAGTCTATGTTTTTGATGACGCTGCTAATGTTAATGTTCAGCAACGAAAAAAAATGTATAGCACAATTCCTACGGCCCGCTGAGAAGTAAAGGTACAATGATAGATACGGGGTGCTCGGTACAAGTATCGGGTACTCGTCACGGCCCCTAGTCGGGTCGTGACAACAAGACCCGGAGAAAAGCTCATAGAAGCAAAGTAAGAAATAAAGTCAAACGTCGAAACAATTTTTGTTTTCTTGTGGATTTAACCGAGCCTTCTGTATTAGGTTTCGATGTAAGGGTCAAACGATCGAATGAATCGTGCGCAGCTAATGTTGTTACATAAAGGGTCAGATGAAGTCCTTAGTTCTTGTATGAAATAAATATTTGAAATGCGAAGAGAAATATTTTCGAGAAGTACGTTTCAAATATGCTCTTTTATGAATGATACCTCGACTGGGGATTGTCGTCATAAAATTGACGAAGGCATTAAGGTTAATTAACCAAGCCCCACATACAAAGAATTCAAACAGTTGGAAGAGGGTTGAATAATTAAAGACCTCGACTTAAAATGTCTAAGGTGATTCGGAGACGTCCGAATTCACAAAAGCATAAAAAGACCCCCGCGGGCAAGCCATTAATAAGTTATCGGTCAAACAGGAACCGAATAAAATAAAGTTCAAAACTCAAAAGATAATTTTGCTCGATTTTCTAAGAGAAAATCTTTTAAAGTATCATAAAGTATACCCGACTTAAAGATCGGAGAAAATATTGGCAAAAGGAAATGCGAATTTTATATATAGCATAACAGGCCAAAGCTTTACACTTGTGATTTTCACAAAGATCAAAAACAAAAAACAAAAAAAGTTCCTACAAGCCCTATTTACTCCGTCGAAAAAGAACCCGAGTCGTCAGAGCCGGACTCTTCAGAGTCTTCCTCGGAGCTATCCTCGAGTGATTTCCTGGCCCTATCCTCGATCATTTTTGCGTTAAGTATACGAGCCGAAATGTCTTCAATGCCCCGTTGAACCACCTCAAGTGTAGACCTTCAAGACTTCCACCTCTCGTGTTCTACTAAAAGAATAGAACGAGCCTCGGTAGCCTCAATTTCTTTGGAGGCTTCCTCCAGGTCAGTCTGAACTTTCTTTAATTTATCCTCTAGTTTGGACTTCATATCACTCATAGTGACCCGAACGTCATTGGAAGATGCCAGCTCGGCCTGAAGTGCATCATTGGCTCGGACAGCGGCCTTGAGCTCTATCTTAAGTTCATCACTGATCCGGGCTCGAGTCTCGGCCTTTTCTTTGACAATCTTTAACTTGTCCTTCTCTATGGCCCTTTCACCTTCGAGCTGCCTAAACCTATCCTCCATTTTCTCAGCCTTTCCTATAACAGAATCAAGCCCTTCCCACAATTAGGCAATGGTAGCTTCAAACTCACCAAGTTTGGTAGTATATTCAGCGTTCTCTCGGCTGAGATGTTTTTTGTCCCTTTCCAGGACTTTGCTTTCCTCAACTATGTTATCGAGCTCAGTTTTTAATCGGAGATTCTCTCTTTTGGCTGCTTGGAGCTCGGTTTTGAGAGTTGGAGGAGCAACGACCTGGCTCAGTTGATCCTGTTTTTGTTGTAAGAGAAGTTTGAACTTCTCCGTCTCTCGGCCCTAAGCATCTAAATAGGCCCGTAAGTCGTCTATCTTGTGCTGGGCTCGGAGGAAACCTTCATTCACAAGCACAACACTCTGCAAGAATAAAATAAACAAGGATAAGAAATCGGCAAACGGTGAAAGTTACATCGGATAAGTTTAAACTTATTAGAAGGGGTAGCTAAGAATGCTTACCCGGTTGTTGACATACATACCCTCGTTTAAAAGGCACTGCCATGAGAGTCCCTCCATCTTCTCTTTGTCCAAATCTGAAATGAGAGGTCTTAGATAACTAGCAACCCCCACGGGGCGAGATAAAAAACTGCAGTCCTCAGGGATGGTGACCATGGTCGGTCGGGTCCTCTTCGGCTCTACACTTGGAGCCGAAAATATATCTACAAGTCTAGATCTTGATCCTGACTCGGTGGACTGGCTGACAATCCTTGTTGCTCGTGGAATAGGGAGGTGGCCAAACCTCGAGGCTTCTGCCATTACAGGAGGAGTATTGGCAAATATGTCATCAAGATTATCCTGTTCCGAAGACAGAGCAAGAGGAGAAGTTGGAGTTGTCTCGGTCCTTGATGGTATCTTGGCCGTAGGAATTCGGTCAGCCCTTGGAGGCAGGTCAACAATTGTAGCTGTTTCAGCCCTTTGAGCCGTCTTGGCCCCTGAGGTTGTGTCAGCCCTTCTAGGCCTTTTCCCCAAAGGCACCACCACGGGCGAAGTGTCACCTGTAATTTCAATAAAATCAACGGACCTTAGTGGAATCGGAGCTTGGATATATTTAGCTATTGGGAGGAAAGGAACCTCAGCCTCCCCACCTGTGATTGGGACCGGAAGATCAGCCGCGATATTACCCTCCGAAACCTCCACCGAAACTGTCTCGGCCCTAGTAGCAGTAGCAACAGAAGGCCCCGATACGACATTTGCGGTCCAAATGTCGTCCTTAGGTTCATCCCTCAGACCTCGAACATCGGATGAACCTACGGCATCCTTCGACCTTTTCTTTCTCTTCTGACCCCTAGACTTGGTATTTTTATTTATCTTTTCAGCCTCGGCAATGAGCCGTACTGATCCTGATATATCAAAATCCGAACCCGGTGTGGCAGGCTCGTCCGCTGGTGCAGGCCGTGGGGTCGCAGAGCCTTTGTCCAAACCTGGATTTTGAAGGATTAAATAGGAGTAAAGTGGAACGAAAAAGAATGACAAGAATTAGGGGAAGAAGAGGATACAGTGGTTCTGTGCTATCCGTCGGTCACGAGAAAAATCTCCCCATGTCCGCTCAACGTGGGGGTGCTGGCCGATTATTTTTTCAATCCACCTGGCGAATCCGGTAATTGTATCTGGAATGCATGCTTCAGCTGTAACAATGGAAAAGGTTAGAAGAAGTGCTCGAAGGCACGTAGAGGAGATAAGCCCCAAACTTACATTTTTCATTCCACCTTTCGGGGCAAGGCACATATTCGGACGGTACAATATCCTTGGTCTTAACCCAGACAAAACACTCGTGCTAGCCTCGATCCCTGTTCTCATCGACACAGGAAAGATTGAGGTTTCGCCTCGTTTGGAGACTTTTATAACGCCGCCGCGGAAGATCCTCAGGCGACATAGCCGGATCAGATGGGTCAAGGTAAAGTCATTTTTGGCATTGTTAGCCAAAAGACGGAGGCAGGCCACGATTCTCAAAATGTTCGGGCCTATCTGAGCAAGACATACTTTATATGTCCGACACATTTGAAGAATAATCGGATCTATTTTACGGTTGAGCTTGAGGGTGAAGGGATATGTATAAATGTATAAAAACCCTTCCTTGAAGTCGGTGACTGACTCATCATCACCGGCAGCAAAAATGTCTACACGGGGGTTATCCTAGCCACATTCAGCCCGGACTCGGGGAAGGTACTCCTCTTTGATCGAGGATGGGTAACATCTCACATCAAAACCCCGGCCGAATGTCTTTAAGGCCTTTTTAACAACAAATTCGTGGTTAAAATTGTACTTCGAGGGTATTACGTCTTTGGCCATTGGTTCTAAGGGAGTGGTTTGTGTATTTTTTCCGGGATTGGCAGCAGGCTCGGTAGCCGGAGAAGAAACCGAAGGAACATTCTAGGAAGTAGAGTTAGTGTCTGTTGCCATTTCTTGTGTTTGGATGATGAAGATACGAAGTGTTACACCTCAGAATTCCGGGTTGCTGAGCGGTGAGTAGACTAATGTAAGTTAAGGTGTATATGATGTCCCTACAAGTAAGAAGGGATACTTAATGGTTCAAATTAAGATTCCAAAGACATTTGAGGCAAGGGAGGAAAGTTCACCAAAATGAAACTTCACCGCAGTTCTGTGAAAGGGGGGTTCGACGGCCGTTCTTTGTACCGTCGGATGGGTCGACGCTTGGTCGATTGTGCCGTAGAATTGATTTAACGCAAAAACCATTTGACGGAGCAGACTGATGCTCCATCGTTCAGTTCGACAGATCGTCCTTCTCACCATAGAATGAAAGGAAATGAAAGTTTCCCACTGGAAATTTCACGACTTTGACGGTCAGATCGACGCCCCGTCAATCTGATCGATGCTTTGTCATTCGTATCGTATAATTGCCCGACGGGTTAGATTTTGTTTTATATATATAGACGACCCAAGCTCATTTTTTTCATTTATCATCTTCTCTAACCCTCTCCACACCTCTAGAACCTTCCCCACACTATATCAATATAAACCCATGATAAATCAAAGATTAAACACCAAAAATTAGTAGAATCAAGTGCAAGGATTTTCTATAGGCCTTGTGGAAATCAAGAATTCCTTTGAAATTAAAGCTAGGGTTTTCTCCAAGTGAAGTATCTTCATTCAAAGATCGTTCCTACACCATAAAGGGTGAGTTTTATGTTCATTTCATGTTATTAAGAATATTGAGTGGTTGAAAGACTTGGATTGAGGAGGAAAGTAGAATATGGAGCTCAAATGTGAAAATAATGGTATTTTTAAAATAGTAACTTGACTTGAATCATAATTCTTGACATGTTATGGGTATAACCTTGTTATGAATGATATAAGACTATTGAAGAAGCATTATGTCAATGAATACAACGTTGGGTGGTAACTATGGTTATGGATGACTTTGAGAGGGAATTTTAAGAATTAAATAATGTCTAGCTTAAACAAAGTTTATTTATTGTGATATTATGGATATTGTTATTGATGTTTGGGAGTTGTTGTATTATATGGAGAAAGTTATAGAAACAAAGGAAGTACTGCCCAATTTTCGTTAGCCCTTAGTCGCCTTAGCTTAGCCTCAAGTGTGTTTCCGGTCATCTAATCTTAGTACGAATTCTCTTGAATGTAGAATCGTGAACTTGGAGGGAAGAGTTTAGTTGGCAAAGTTAGAGAGACGTAAAGGTATGTAAGGCTAGTCCCCTTCCTTCAAAAGGCATGACTCTTGTATTGTGATTTCTCCCCTACATTCCTATGATCTTCTTACATCCTCGAAGATGAAAGTTAAAGGTTCTTAAAAGCTCCTTATGAGATAGAGGTGAGATATGTTCTATGACAATGATTATGATAATGAGGCTTTCGCGAGGTTGATAATTCTACTCTCTTTGCGATTTCATTGACGTTACTTCTTGTTGTTGCCCCCACCTCATGTTATTAGTTCTTCCCAAGTGAATCATAGCAGTGATGATTATTCCATAATGTAATCGGAGGTTCCCAACCTTACGTCACTCCGATAGAGTTACAGTTCTTACTTGAGCTCTTATGCATGTTTCATGATAGGAATATAGTGATGATATGATGATTACACCGTGCACAGATGGCCGGGCAGCACCGCTAAGGCGGGCAACTTACTACACCATGTCTATACGGCATGGGCTGACACTACTATTGGGTGGCATAACATGATTACCCCGGATGCGGGCTAATGATGCATTTGATTCAGATAGTTTGTGCATGTATATGTGATATGTTTAAAGGTAAACGTGAGCATGTATGATTCCGGCATAAGAGGCGAGCAGTTATAGTTATCCATTCTTCCTATGCCTTTTATATTTCCTTATTATGTTGTCACATATTGTTACACCTCGAAAATTTTCCGCGAGCCTACAATGAATAGACCAATGAAGGGTATGAGTGTGCGATGTTTTATTAAGTAAGGAATGACTAATTATGAATTTTTAGAAATAAGAAAGTTGCGGAATTTTATTTCAGCCCAGTGGTCGTAAAGTGAATTACGGCTCGTAAAGTGATTTACGGACCGTAAAGTGCCATCATCCTTCAACATTTCAAAATTTTCGACCTTCTGTTAAATGTTGAAATGGTAAAATACGACCCAGAATACAGACCGTAAATCGAAATACGGCCCGTAAACTGAGTCGTAAACTGCCATGATCTTGAGCCAACCTTTTTGTTTCTGATATGCTTAAATACGACCGTGGAGGACGGACTGTAAACCAGTATACGGTCCGTAAACTGTGGTTTACGACCACTGTACACCCGGACTGTTGTTCATTAAAAATCAGATTTTAAGTATTAAAAAGGGACCCCAACCTCATTTTATTTCATTTCTCATCTCCACAATTCAAGAACACTCTAGAATATTCTCCAAACACTTCATCCAAGAGAATCAAAGGAACATCAAGATCAACAACATTAAATCCATGAAGCCAAGTGTATGAAACTCAAGTGAAGTTCATCCAAACCAAGAAATCTCAAAGGAGGTGAAGTAGGGTTTGGTGAAAGAGGAAGGAATTCCACTCTAGACTTATTCCACCATCATCCAAGGTACGTTTCATGACCATTTTATGTTGTTTAAGGTATTGAAAGGTTAAGATACCCGAATTGTAGAAGAACATAGCAAATGGGTCTTTCAAGAGTGAATAGTGTCATGAGTGAGTGATAGTTAAATTGAATCATGAATGTTAGTGTGTTGTGAGTATGAATATGTTATAAATGACATGTAGACCATGAGATAAGTGTGATACATGGGACAATACGATAGCGAACCCAAAACCATAAATGTGGGGAAAAATGAAGAGAAATGGTGGATCATGGCCATTGTATATGAATGATAATTGTGATTTGCTATATTATGATTGTTATTGTGGGTGATTAGGAGTTGATATGGAATACGGGAAAAGTAGTATAAACAAAGGAAGTGTTGCCCAATTTTCTCTAGAAATAGTAGCGTGTTCTTATAGTTGGTTAACTAACGATCGTACGAATCCTCTTTTTGAAGGTAGAGGCGTGACATTGAAGGAGAATAAGTAAACGCTAAATTGCTTAAACGACAAAGGTATGTGAGGCTAGTCCCTTCCTTCTAATGGCATGAATCCTATAGCATAAATTCCTTTCCTCTTCATGAGTTCATGTATTCCGAAGAAAGCTAAAAAGTTTATATCTATAAATGTCTATATAAGATAAGAGATATAATACTAAGATGCCATAATGATGAAGATGTTATTGATTACCCACACTCACTTTATGTGCTAATTCCTTCAAAGTGAGGCAGAATGTCAATAATTGCTCCATAATGAAATCGGGGGATCACGACCTTACGTCACCCCGATAAATTATAGTTGATCTTGAGCTTTACGCATGTACTATAATAATATGAGCATGTCATGATAATATTACACCGCGCCTAGTTGGCCGGGCAGTCACTGCTAAGGCGGGCAGCTATACGGATACACCATGACCATTTGGCATGGGCAGACACCACTAGTGGGCAACATGAGATGGTACCCTGGACGCGGGAGGCCTGAACACGGGCTATTGTTATTGATTATCACATCGTTCCATTATGGACGGGCAGCTTACATATTATGCATATATGATATGATGATGAGTATAAGTAAGATAGCATGCATTACTTCTCTTATGATTGTCATTCAGATCCAGATGTTCCATATTGATGTTCTCATTATATTATTATTGTCTTCCTTCATTGTTTATGCCTCTCATACGCAGTACAATATTCGTACTGACGTCCGTTTTCTTTGGACGCTGTGTTCATGCCCACAGGTAGACAGGGAGGTGATCTTGATCCAGATCCATAGTAGCTGTCAGCTGATTGAGAGCACTCCATTGTTCGGAGGTGCTTGTGATTCTCCTTTCGGGTATATATGCATATTTTGGGCACGACGGAGTCTTGTTCCGTCTATATATATACAGTCTGTCAGTAGAGGCTCGTAGATACGCAGTGTAGGTTAGATGGTCTCACAAGATGTTATTATATGTATATATTATTTTGATGACCGAGAGGCAAATGTAAATAAAGCATTTATACTCCTATCTAAAATATGTTTTTCCTATAATTCGTGTATGAAGTTGATAAAAGGGCCTTAAGTGAGTAAGATGAGTGGGAGAGTGAGTGGTGCTCGGTGGCTAGCCCCGGGTACCCGTCGCGGCCCCTAGCGGGGTCGTGACACATATGTCTTACATACTCAGTACATTGTTCGTACTGACGTCCTTTTCTTTTATGGACGTTGTGTTCATGCCCACAGGTAGACATGGAGATGGTGCAGACACTTAGGAGCTTATTCAGCAGATCATAGGAGCACCCCACTACTCCGGAGGTACAACCCATTGGTATATTCTTTTGTGTACAGATATGGGGCATGGCGGGGTCCTGTCTCGTCACTAGGTTTCCAGTATTCCAGTTAGAGGCTCGTAGATACTTATGTGTGGGTTGTAGATGTCATGTGACTCCTTCATTGTAGATTTTGTAAATCATTTTTATAGCCTTACAGATCTATGCTTATATATGTTTTGGGAGGTGTTTGGAGATCGTTTTATGATAAGTGGTGCTCGGTAGTCAGCTCTGAGTACCCGTCATGGCCCCTAGTTGGGTCGTGACATGAAGATATGGGATGGAGATATTAAGATCTGGGTTGAAGATATGAAGCTTTGAAATCTAAAAATATGTAGATATGAAGGTTTGGAGATGAACAAATGGAGTTAAGGAAGATTTAAGAAGATTTTGTACAAAATGAAGAAGGTTTTGGGACCCCAGGTGAATTTTTAACAACTTTTCGAAGACACGGAATTTCGGAGCAAAGAATTCAAAGAGAAGCAAGCACAGAACAAGATGAGTGATATTGTCATGACCCAGCTAGGGGCCATGACGGGTACCCCGGGGCTAGCCACCGAGCACCACTCGTGCTACTACTTATCTTGCTCATTTAATGGTCTGTTATCAGCTTTATACTCAAATTGTAGGAAAATCATGTTTTATATGGAAACATAAATACTTTTTAAATACATTTGCCTCTCGGCCATCAAAATAATATATACATATAATAGCATCTCGTGAGACCATCTAACCCACACTGCGCATCTACGAGCCTCTACTGGAGTACTAAACATAAGGACGGGACAAGACCCCGCCATGCCCAAAAATACATATACATGAATATACACAGAAGAATCGTCATAAGCACCTCTGAACAAAGGAGTGCTTTCGATCGGCTGACAGCTACTGCTGGTCTAGGTCGAGCTCTCCTCCCTGTCTACCTGTTGGCATGAACACATCGTCCAAAGAAAACGGACGTCAGTACGAACATTGTACTGAGTATGAGAGGCATAAACAAAGAAATAGAACAATGACATAATGGAAATATCAATATGGAACATCTATATCTGACGGTCATGCATAAAGAATTAAGTTATGCTGTCTTACTCATACTCATCATCATATCATGTATGCACAATGTATAAGCTGCCCGTCCATATCGGATCGGTGTGATAACCATATCATTAGCCTGCGTCCAGGCCTCCCGCGTCCGGGGTATCATCTCATGCCGCCCACTAGTGGTGTCTGCCCATGCCATTTGGCCATGGTGTATCGTATAGCTGCCCGCCTTAGCGGTGACTGCCCGGCCAACTAGGCGTGGTGTTATATCATCATCATACATACTCATCATAATACATGCATAGGGTTTATAACCAACTTTACTCTATCGGGGTGACGTAAGGCCGTGATCCCCCAATTTCATTATGGAGCAATTATTGACATCCTGCCTTACCTTGAAGGAACTAACATATAAGGTGAGTGTGAGCAATAAATAACATCATGCCATTTTAAGATCATCATATCATATCTATTATCTTATATTACCATTCATGGATATAGGCTTTTAGCTTTCCGGAATATAGGGACTCATGAGGAGGAGGAAAATTATGCTATGAGATTCATGCCATTAGAAAGAAGGGACTAGCCTCACATACCTTTGATGTTTAACTAAGCTATCGTTCACTTGCTCTCCTTCGATATCACGTTTCTACCTTCAAAAGAGAATTCGCCTTTACGTTAGTTAATTGACTATAAGAATGCGTTACTAATTCTAGGGAAAATTTGGGCAGTACTTCCTTTGGTTATACTACTTTTCCCATATTCTATATTAACTCCAAACGCTCACAGCAACGTTAATAATATTGTATTCAACAATCATCATTTATCTACGTTTACCACATTCCACCATTTTTCTCCAATTTCTCCACATTTATGGGTTTAGCTCATCATCATATTTCTCATACATCACACCTATTTCATGGTCTACACGTCATTTATAACATATTTATACTCCCAACTCATCAACATTCATAATGCAATCCAACTATCATTCAACTATGGCACTATTCACATTTTATGACCCATTTTACTACACTCTTCTATAATCCAAGTGTTTCAACGTATTAATGCTTCAATCATCATGAGAAGTTCATCAAACTTACCTTGGGTGGTTTTGGAACAAGCCTTGAGCAACAACACTCTTTTATGCCAAAAACCCTATTTCACTTCCTTTGCAATTTCTTGGTGTAGATGAACTTTGATGAGCTTCACACCCTTGGTTCCATGGATTTCATGTAGTTGACCACTAATTTCCCTTAAATTCTTAAGGATGAAATGTTTGGAATGTTCTAGAGTTCTCTTGAGTTGTGTAGATGAGAAATGAAATGAAAATGAATGAAAAGGGTCCCTTATATTAATCACAAAAATCTGATTTTTATGAACAGTAGTCGGGATGCACAGTGGTCGTAAACCCAGTTTATGGGCCGTATTCTGTTTTACGGGCCGTATTCTGTTTTACGGTCCGTCCTTCACGACCGTATTTAAGCATATTAGAAACAGAAAGGTTTGCTGGAGTCATGGTGGTTTACGGTCACAGTTTACGAGCCGTATTTCACTTTACGGTCCGAATTCTAAGTCGTACTTAACCATTTCTTCATTTGGCAGAAAGTTGAAGTTTTTGGAATGTTGAAGGACGATGGCAGTTTACGGTCCGTAAACTACTTTACGGGCCGTATTCTATTTTACGACCAACTGAGTCGAAGTGCAGATCTGTAACTTTCTCATTTCCAAAATTCGTAAATAGTCATTCCCAACTTAGTAAAACATCACACACTCATACACTTCGTTGGTCTACTCGTTGTACGTTCACGGAGAAATTTCCGAGGTGTAACATTCTCCCCCCTTTTGGAACATTCGTCCTCGAATGTTAAGTCATCGGGGATTCTAGAAAAAATTTGCCAGAGTTTCCCTTGTAATTTGGCACCATCAATCTGTCACAACAACCCATAATATCATCGCCTCACAGGGCTACATCACAACCTCGACATATCTATGGCCACACAAGACCAAAAGCATGAAAATAAACATACATACCTTATATCACTGGTGTTTCCTCTTGAATCTCTCCTGGGGGTCGAAATAATTGCGGATACTTAGACCTCATACTCTCTTCCGCTTCCCAAGTCATTTTTTCCCGGTTATTGTTTCGCCATAAGACTTTAACTGAAACCAACTCTTTGTTTCAGAGTTTTTGCACTTGCTTGTCGAGGATAGCAATAGACACTTCTTCATAGGTTAGCTTTTCTGTTACTTGCACATCATCTATCGGAACAATCTTGTGGGATCTCCAATACACTTGTGAAGCATCGAAGCGTGGAAAACTGGATGGACTGATTCAAGCTCCGAAGGCAAATCCAATTCATAGGCTACTTGACCCACCTTCCAAATAATTCTGTAGGGTCCAATGTATCTAGGGCTTAGCTTCCCTTTCTTACAAAATCTCATCACCCCTTTCATTGGCGCTACTTTCAAAAATACCCAATCACCAACTTGAAACTCCAAGTCTCGTCGGCGATTGTCCGCATAAGACTTTTGGCGACTTTGGGCTGTTAACAATCGATCTCGGATCACCTTAACGTTTTCCACCGCTTGTTGAATTAATTCAGGGCCTGCTCGTTGTGCTTCTCCTATTTCAAACCACCCGATTGGGGATCTATATTTCCTTCCATATAAAGCTTCATACGGAGCCATTTGAATACTGGAATGATAGCTGTTATTATATGCAAATTCGATTAACGGTAAATGATTATCCCAACTTCCACCGAAATCCAGCATATACGCTCGTAGCATATCTTCTAAGGTCTGAATAGTACACTCGGCCTGTACGTCAGTCTGCGGATGAAATGTCGTGCTAAGCTTCACTTGACTGCCTAGACCTTCTTGGAAGGACTTCCAAAACCTGGCTGTAAACTGTGCTCCCCTATCTGTGATAATGGATAATGGAATACCATGAAGTCGCACAATTTCTTTGAGATATAACCTTGCGTAATCTTCAGCTGAGTATGTAGTCTTAGCTGGGAGAAAATGGGCTGCTTTCGTTAACCTGTCCACGATCACCCATATAGAATCATACTTGTCGCGGGAACGAGGTAATCCCACAATAAAATCCATGTTAATCACTTCCCATTTCCAAGTAGGGATTTCTATTGCTTGCAATAAGCCTCCTGGCTTCTGATGTTCAACTTTTACTTGTTGGCAATTCGGACACTGCGATACAAATTCGGCTATGTCTCTCTTCATGCCATCCCACCAATACATCGTCTTGAGATCATGATACATTTTAGTTGTACCTGGATGAATAGAATACCGAGAACAATGTGCTTCTTCTAGAATTCGTTGGCGCAATTCTGCTACATTTGGCACACATAATCTGCCTCGGTACCTGAGAATTCCGTCCATAGGAGCTTCAAATGGAGATTTTTCTTTTCCATGAGATGTGTCTCGGTAGTGACGCAATTGAGGATCTTCATATTGTCGTTCCTTCACTTCTACGTCCAAGGACGAAGTTGTGGGGTCATTGATGCCAATCCCTGCATTACCTGAATCAATCACCCGCACTCCAAGATTAGCTAATTGGCGGAGCTCATGAACCATCTCTTTCTTTTCCGGGGGGACTTCATAAACTGCCCATTGATCGGCGGCTAAGCGTATCGGCTACTGCATTCACTTTTCCGGGGTGATACAAAATGTCCAGATCATAATCCTTCAATAATTCTAACAACCTCCTCTGCCGTAGGTTCAACTCCTTCTGCTTGAAAATGTACTGAAGGCTTTTGTGATCCGTATAGATATCAACATGCACACCATACAAATAATGCCTCCATATTTTTAAGGCATGAATAACTGCAGCCAATTCGAGATCATGAGTCTAATAATTCCTTTCATGTTTCCGTAATTGTCTCGAAGCGTACACAATAACTTTACCATGCTGCATCAATATGCACCCTAGTCCAACACCGGAAGCGTCACAATATACAACATAGCCATCTGACCCTTCTGGAAGTGTTAAGATCAGAGCTGAGGTCAATCTGTCTTTCAACTCTTGGAAGCTGCGCTCACAAGCATCATTCCATTGAAATTTGACTGACTTCTGGGTTAGCTTCGTCAATGGGGCTAAAATAGATGAAAAGCCCTCTACGAATCTTCTAGAGTATCCTGCCAAACCCAGAAAACTATGAACTTCTGTAGGCGTCAATTTGAAATGACATGGCCCAGAAATGTTACAAAATTCAGCCAAAACTCACACTTTGAAAATTTTGCATATAATTCCCGGGCTCGAAGAATGCCAAGAACAATTTGCAAATGATCTGCATGTTCCGATTCCTTGCGAGAATACACCAGAATATCATCAATAAATACTATCACGAATAAATCCAAGAGAGGCCTGAATACGTTGTTCATCAATTTCATAAACACGGCCGGAGCATTAGTCAACCCAAACGACATCACTCGGAATTCATAGTGACTGTATCTCGTTCTGAAGGCCGTCTTGGGAATATCCGCTTCTCTAACTCTTACCTGATGGTAACCCGATCTCAAATTTATTTTTGAAAACCATTTGGCACCGTGTAGCTGATCAAATAAATCATCAATCCTCGCAAGAGGATATTTGTTCTTTATCCTCACTTTATTCAATTGCCTATAGTCGATACACATTCGTAGAGATCCGTCTTTCTTTTTTACAAACAAGACTGGTGCTCCCCACGTTGATGAACTGGGTCTAATAAACCTGTTTTCAAGCAAGTCTTTCAACTGCGCCTTTAGCTCTTTTAATTCTGCCGGAGCCATTCCATAAGGAGAAATAGAAATAGGCTTGGTGTCCGGCAACACATCAATGGCGAAGTCAATCTCCCTTTCTGGAGGAAGTCCTAGAAGTTTGTCTGGAAACACATCTAGGAATTCATTCACGACCGGAACTGATTGGAAAGTTGGCGGCTTTGACTCGGTGTCATGAACCCGAACTAAATGATAAATGTAACCCTTGGCTATCATCTTCCTTGCCGTAAGGTAGGAAATAAACCTACCCTTTGGAGATGCTGCATTACCTTTCCATTCAAGCACGGGCTCTCCCGGGAATTGGAATCGAACCACTTTTGTGCGGCAATCAACATTTGCATAACACGAGGCCAATCAATCCATACCCATGATTACATCGAAATCTATCATTTTCAGTTCAATCAAATCAGCTCTGGTCTGACAATCACATATCAGAATGACACAATTTTTGTACACTTGCCTTGCTATCACGGGATCACCAACCGGAGTGAGTACCTCAAAAGGTTTAATTGGCTTAGGTTTCACCCCCAATACAACCAGCAACATATGGGGTAATATAAGAAAAAGTAGAACCCGGATCTATCAGTGCGTATACATCACGGGAGAATATAGACAATGTACCTGTAACCACATCCGGGGAGGACTCAAGATCCTGCTGTCCAGCTAAAGCATATACACGGGGCTGAGTGGCACCTGAAGTAGATGCTGCCCCTATGCCTCTACCTCGACCTGCTGACATCTGGGGAGTCTGCCCTACCGGGCGCACCGAGGAAGAACCAGCCGCTGAACCTGTAGGCTGAACTCCAACTCTGCCACTCATCGACGGGCAATCTCTCATCATGTGCCCAACTTGGCCTCAAGTATAACAAGCATCCGAACCCTGGCGACACTGTCCGGAATGCAATCTACCGCACTGGCTGCATCGCGGTATTGGGGGTTTCCTCTGGCTATAATCTTCCCTGATTTGGGAATCTTGGGCCCTCGAACTCTAGCCCTGTCTTGAGCGGAAGGAGCGGTCAAATCTCCTACCTGTAAATCGAGGAGGTGCACTGGTCACTGACTGGCCTGAGTAACCAGAATATGTCTGCCTTGATCCCCCTCTATAACCACTGCCTGCTCCCATAGATTTAGCCCTCTTGCCTTGCCTTCTTTCGTTATCGCGGTCACTTCTTGGTGGTTATTGTCGCCCCTCTAAATTCTGAGCATGGGCCTGTATTCGGGAAATATCCATCCCGTCTTACAAGGACGCCGTCAAACAATCTCTGAATAAATGT
Source organism: Lycium barbarum (assembly GCF_019175385.1). Lineage (NCBI taxonomy): Eukaryota > Viridiplantae > Streptophyta > Magnoliopsida > Solanales > Solanaceae > Lycium > Lycium barbarum. The sequence goes on from NC_083339.1 coordinate 69,790,900, forward strand.
GGCCCTAAGCCACTCACAAATCTATGTACCTGATCTCCCATGTCAGCCACAATAGTCGAGGCATATCTAGCGAAAGAATTAAATTGCATGCTATACTCCCGGGTATTCATATTTCCTTGCCACAGATTTAGAAACCTGTCTGCTCTAGCTCGGTAGACCTCGGGTGGCAAATAGTGACGAATAAATGCATCCACGAATTCTTGCCAAACCGGAGGAGGCGCATTCTCTCCTCGTGACATTACCCAGGTTTTATACCATAAAACAGCCACATCCCGGAGTCTATAAGATGCCAACTCCACGGATTCAGTTTCGGAGGCATGGACAATCTTCAATGTCCTCAGTACCTCATCTATGAAACCTTGTGGGTCTTCGTCCGGCTTTGACCCGAAAAACTCCAGAAGATTTAGGCTCACAAAATCACGGGCTTTGGTACTTGCTGCCCGATCACTCGAACTCGCACTTTGTCATTGTGCCTGGGCGGAAACCAATTGCGTCAATAAATGAATGGCCTCGGTCATTTGGTTACCCGAAGCAACTGGAGGAGGGATTGGAGCTGGAGCTCCTCCTTGCTCTTCCACATTCGGCGGGGTAGAAGAGGTATTAGACAAGGCCTCATTGTGTGATTCGCCTTCTTCTATGTTCATCGGAGGCTCCCTTTCTACCCGCCTCTTTACCGTAGTTTTGCCCTTCTGGGCGACTGTAGCCTTCCCCTTTGGCGACATTCTGAAATCATAACACACTATTGGGGAGGATAAAATCTTATACATGGCTCTATCGCACGATCTCATAGGAAGAAGAATGGTCATTTTTCCTAAATGCCCTGTAGCCACTTGTTTATTGATGTGGTGCGCTACACACCATAAACAAGACTCTACTAGACACGGCTCGTAGACACCTCCTAGGACTGAACCGCTCTGATACCACTTTTGTCACGACCCAGCTAGGGGCCATGACGGGTACTCGGGGCTAGCCACCAAGCACCACTCGTGCTACTACTTATCTTGCTCATTTAATGGTCTGTTATCAGCTTTATACTCAAATTGTAGGAAAATTATGTTTTATATGGAAACATAAATACTTTTTAAATACATTTGCCTCTCGGCCATCAAAATAATATATACATATAATAGCATCTCGTGAGATCATCTAACCAACACTGCTCATCTACGACCCTCTACTGGAGTACTAAACATAAGGACGGGACAAGACCCCGCCATGCCCAAAAATACATATACATGAATATACACAGAAGAATCGTCATAAGCACCTCTGAACAAAGGAGTGCTTTCGATCGGCTGACAGCTACTACTGGTCTGGGTCGAGCTCTCCTCCCTGTCTACCTGTGGGCATGAACACAGCGTCCAAAGAAAGCGGACGTCATTACGAACATTGTACTGAGTATGAGAGGCATAAAAAAAGAAATAGAACAATGACATAATGGAAATATCAATATGGAACATCTATATCTGAAGGTCATGCATAAAGAATTAAGTCATGCTGTCTTACTCATACTCATCATCACATCATGTATGCACAATGTATAAGTTGCCCGTCCATATCCGATCGGTGTGATAACCATATAATTAGCCTGCGTCCAGGCCTCCCGCGTCTGGGGTATCATCTCATGCCGCCCACTAGTGGTGTCTACCCATGCCATTTGGCCATGGTGTATCGTATAGCTGCCCGCCTTAGCAGCGACTGCCCGGCCAAATAGGCGCAGTGTTATTGTTATATCCCGTGTTTTCGCACATTTGGAAAATTAGAAATAATCTTGACTTGTAAGAAATAAAGTCATAATTGATTCCATCTAACACATGAGTTGTTTATGAAAGAATATTAATGTGGAAGTGTCGAGGAAGGCTAAGGGCAAAACGTGGAATTTTGGAAATTAGTTTCGGGAATTACAAAAATAAAATTTGTAGCCAATTGGGCTTGTAAAATAAGAAACAAATGAGGCCCAAATCAAGGGGGGGGGGGGGGTGGCCGGCCAACATGGCCTTGGCCCAAACCCATTTTAGTATTCATGTGCTTGGTCATGTGACAAACAAGATAAAAGGAGATAAGTCTTCATTTCTTCAAGAAAATTCAAGAAAAATCAAACAAGCAAAAGAGAGAGCAAAGAGTAGAGGGTTTCGGCCACGTCCATGATTTTTCACCCCTCAAAAATCTTGTTCTAAAAATTGTTGTCTTGTGATTTTCCTACTAAATTAAGTGTCCTCTACAACTTGGTGTAGTTGTTTTGGAGGAAGGAACACTTGATACCTCAAGTTGATCATATATTCAAGTGAAGAAGATTGGAGAGAAAGGTAAGAATTCATTTCTTTTTATTGTGTTATGAAGTCTTGTTTGTGTTGTAGTATGTAGAAATGAGTTGATTGTATGGAAAAATGGAAGATTTCAAAGTGGGTATGGAATATAGTGTATGGCCGTGTGTGTATATACATTGTATGTTTATGGTGAATTGAATTTATGTTGTAGTCTAGTTGTGTGTATGATGGAATTCACATTGAGAATGGAAGTGGAATAAATTGGGTGGAAGTTGTAAAAAGAAGCATTGGCCATGTGGTACCTCTTAGAGGAATGGGAATGAATCAATTTTGTTTAACATGTTAGCTGTGTTGTTGTGATGCTTGCTATGTAAATAAAGATAAATGATGTGAGTTTGTATTGAAATGGAATGTAGAAGCTTATGTCAATTAGGTATGATCTTACGACATTATAAAAAATGAAGTTGTTAGGGTGCAAATTATGATGATCATTGATAGATTTGGAAGATGGAAACATGTTATGAATACGTATGCCAAAGATTAGGAGTTTTGGATAAATTATGACTTTGGCGGAAAGTTTGTATATTATGTATATCGTGTGTATAATTTGAGGAAACGATATGAAATGCTTCTAAATTATGTTGTGATGCTCTAGATTGATGATGAATGTGAAACCATTGAGATTAGTTTGGAATTTAAGGTTGAAGTTAAGGTTATGACATTGTGTTGGAAAGATAGCTAGTTGTGTTATATTGTGTTTAGTGTGATTGTTGTTGTTGTTGATGTTGTTGTTGGGTTGTTGTTGATTGTTTTGGCCGATTTAAATTCTCGGGAGTGCTATATGTATAGGGGAGGTGCTGCCGAAATTTCGGTAGACAAATATGAGTTAAGTTGGATTCGTAGAATCTATAACTCACAACTGGTAAATATGACCATTTGCAGATTTTTGACGAAACGGGAAATGAGCTTGGAAAGGCGTAAGGAGCTTTAAAGGTATGTAAAGCTATCCCGATTCTTCTCTTGGCATGTCCTAGGTGTACTAGGATTGGATTTGAACTTCGGAAGACATTCTGCCCATTGGAATCCGCAATTGAAAATGCTCATTTTTCGTTCAATAGAATTGAACCCTCTAAGCAGGCTTTACTGAAAAATTATGCAAACTTCTCCAAACTGCCTAGAAAGTTATGGAATACCCCTAAGACCTCTGTAGGTGACCCCATAAGCTTAATATACGTAATTTGAGCCCGCCGCCTTGTTTGTCCCGAGGCGGGCCCACTGTTTCCGATTTTACCCTTATGGTCCTTTGTAACTTGATTTCAAGCAATTTTTAAGGAAACGTCTTAACTACTTTTCCGACTACTAATGATACTTATTCTGGATACTATATCGAGTCTCTGTAAAGGTACGATATTTTGTATTACGTTTAGCTCCACTATTCCCGCTTTGCCCTCTTATTGTACTATTGCGTTATTTTCGAATAATATAAAATAAAATGTTTTAACTATCCTTTCAACTACTAAGGAAAATCGTTTGCTGAGTCCCTCGAGTTTGGTAAGCTATTTTGGAATATGAAAAAGATTTCAGGAGGATTATTCTTCCGTAACTCATTATGACATATGACATACACTTGCTATGATTCCGCCCGACTTCATCGATTTGATTTGTCATTCTATATGCCTCATTGAGTCTCTGGAAATCTATGATATTTTTATTGCATTTAGTCTCTCACTACTCTATTCGTGGATGCCTCAATGTTTCCCACACTGAGCCCGGGCCAGGATATGTTGTCAAGCGTATTCCACTGCATTGTTCGCCGTGCCTCGATGTGAGGGGGCAGGTATATATGTACATGGGTTTTGGAGTATGCTGTGCCATGTACACACATTCTGATATGCTATGATCTGATATGACCATCTGATATGATATGTTATGTTACGGGGTTATCCCCTACTCTGTTCCGTATGTATGGGGGCACCAGCGTCGGGGGGTGGCCACGTTCTGTTTGTCGAGCCCTTGACAGGGGCCGGATATGATATGCTGTATGTTTCTGAACACACTCCTCATGTTTTGAAAATATGCATGTAATACTTCGGATGTCACCCTCACTTTTCTGTAAGTCCTGTTTCGGTTATGATCTTGTTCCGTATTGGGACCAGATACGACATATGTTTTCAACAAATACTATTTATTCTTTATGATCAATATTTTTCTAATCTGGATATTCTGTCCATTTTCTGTACCTTCTGTTCTGATTATGACTTTGTTTACTACGTTCTGTGCTTTACATACTCAGTACATATTTCGTACTGACCCCCTTTCTTCGGGGGCTGCGTTTTCATGCCGCGCAGGTACAGAAGACAGATTTGCTGACCGCCTGCCTAGGACATCTATTCTGCTATATTGGGAGCGCTCTTTTGTTCAGAGCCTGTATATTGGTACAGTTTGCCGCTATTATATATATGTATGCTATTCAGGGGTATGACGGGGCCCTGTCCCGTCTTATGATTATGTTATGATCTGTAGAGGTCTGTAGATATACTTGTGTGGGTTCTGTATAAGTTCGGGTATGATACGATCTGTGACAGCCTCATCGGCCTCCATGTACTGTGTCGATTCTTTTATGCTAATTACTAACGTCAAGTGACTTTTATATTTGAAATATTCTGTCATTTTGCTAATTTGGGTTATCGGGTACGTCTAGGTGTCCAGCACAGACACTAGTCGCGGCCTACAGAGTTGGGTCGTGACAAAAGTGGTATCAGAGCGGTTCGTCCACGGAGTGTCTACAGACCGTGTCTAGTAGAGTCTTGTTTATCGGTGTGTTGTGCACCACATCTATAAACAGGAGGCTACAGGACATTTAGGGTGTTACCTTTCTTTGATTCTTAGATCGTGCGATAGAGCCAGCTGTAGGAAATGAGTTTCTTTCTTTACTAACCCTTGATTGCAGCTGGAGAACGGTATCGACGTAAGACAGTGACTGATGATATTGGAAGCTACACATTACACAGGTAAGCAATGGTATGAAAGACGTATGCTGGGTAAGGTATTTGAAGCACGATTGAAACATAAAGTTTAAAATCGTAATGAAAAGTAAACAGGAAAGTGTAATAGGTGCAGTTCGAGTTGGACATGTGAAGTAAGCCTCGACATATTTATACTTTTATTTGAAATTATCATCCCTGTGTGGCTATGATGCGATATGATATGATATGTATATACGTATATGTGTTGGCCCTGTGAGGCATGGTTGGTATTTCCTGTGGGCAGGTTTTGGGATAGTAAGAAATACAGAGGAACCTCTGTCCAAATTTTCCTAGAAATACGAAGAGGAAGATGAGATATAAATTCTTAACATGTCTTGAAGGTCGATACCGATAGGGTAAATTCATTATGTTGGATTAAAGTTTGAGAGATACCCTCCGTGTCACTCGTAAGAAGTATTATCCGTATTTGAAAATTTTTATCTCGAGAAAGCATATATGAGTAGCAGATTTGCAATTTATTTAAACGAACCGGAATATGTTCCGACCCTATTTTGCTTTAGGACAGCATATGTGGAAGGGCAAAAAATGTCCAACGATTAAGTTTCCTCTAATTGGAAGAATACAAAGTGTATAACAGGCAGTGGAAAATGAGTGGTCCGTTTACCACTCAAAAATATATATATACACAAATATGGAGGTAATTATGTGAGTTAAGTGCTAAGAGATTCCGCGAAGTTCGTCGAATTCTAGTTTTCTTTTGCTGGTGGTCGGAAGATGCCTTACGGTAACATTTTATCAGTTTTCATCGACTGGTTGGAGATGGGATCTGTGGAATAAAAACCTAAACCCGTGAGCTGTCTAAAAGTATATATATACACACGCATGGAGGTAAATATTGAGGATTTACAGGGGCGACACGGTAACTATATAGTTAGAAAAGTAAAAGAATCCCCTCTAAATCGGGGTGGGACCCGCTACGAGAACTTTTTGAAAGTTGTTAAGACCCCGATTTGCCTTAAATTATGTGATAAAGTTCGCGTGGGGCAGTTGATGTGATTATACCGGCCTTAACGCACCTAAATGCATTAAAGTTTTAGGGTTAAGCGTGCTAGGGCCAGAGCAATTTTGGGATGGGTGACTCCCTGGGAAATGTACCAGAATTTTCACAAACACAGCTATGAGAGACGAATAGAAAATTCGGGGTAACCAAAAGGGAATTAGAATACGTGAAACTATTAGAAACTTTATAGGGGTCACGTGAGCTGAGACGGATTGGATTGGTAAAAAGAAAGAAAAAGCAGCGCAGCTCTGAAATTAGAGTAAGTTTGAGCAAGTGATTGAAAATGTATTATAAAAGAAGTGGCAGTGATATATGTACGTATGTGTAGAACCCCCCCCCCCCCCCCCCCCCATCTATGACTATATCGATCGATTGGTGAACCCTAATAGCCAGTGTTGTAACATATGGAAAACATTAACTAGACAGGATTTACGAGAAAAAGGGAAAGGAACGGTACAGATGTTACGAAATAAACTAATATTCATTTTGGCTACCGGTTGAGAATAGAAGATTCTAATACAACGATATTTGGGAAGAAAAGAGAATAATTGAGTGGATCGTAAGAAACAAAATTAAGCAGAGTCTCTAAAAGAGTCGACGGGCAAAGCATGATGTTGATTGCGAAAAACGAACTAAGATGAAATAGTGCGGGGCAAAGGAAAAATTATGGCATGAAATGATGAATTATGTGGATATCAAATAATTCGATTATTGAGAAAACAGAACGACAGATAAGGTATGGGTATGAAGGAAGAATGTGATTACTAAGAGATAAACTGCTACACTAGCTATATTACTTGAGTGTCTGCTATCGGATAAGACTTTGTACTACATAATCGCGATTCTGTTAAGGTCTCGTACGACGATAATCAAGCTATAGGTTAAAAAGAAAAGACATGGATGTGGTATAAGTATAACCCCAAAGGGGGGGGGGAGCGGATGAGAGTAAAGTAAGTATAAATGAAAACAATTGACACACAGAAGATTGAAGCGATAAGGAATTGGCCTAGACCTTCGACATCGACTGAAATACGCAGTTCCCTAGGATTGGTCGGATTATAGTCTATGTTCCTCGGCAGCTCAGACCATACGAGAGGAAATTATTTCGCTCATGATCTGGAATTAGCTGCGGTGATTCATGCTTTAAGATATAACGGCATTACGTACATGGGGTCCACGTTGATATTTATACGGACCCTAAGAGCCTCCATTATATTTAAGCAGAAGGAGCTGAATTTGCGGCAGAGAAGGTGGCTTGAATTATTGAAAGATTATGACGATGATAATTTGTATCACCCTGGAAAAGCTAACGTTGTGGCAGACGCATTTAGTCGCAAATCTATGGGCGGTTTGACCGGCGTGTATCCGGAAAGAAGGAATTGGTTTGTAAAATACATCAGTTAGCTAGCCTTGGAGTCCGTTTGGTTGATTCTGGAGACATTGGGATTTTGTCTGAGAAGTTGCTGAATCGTCGATTACGGAAGAGGTAAAACGGCATCAGTTCGAGGATTCTGTTCTGGTATGGTACAGAGATACAACCCTTGATAAGGAAAGGACCCAGTTTGAGGTCCCACCTGATGGGGTATGGTTGGTAGGCTAACAAAATCAGCCCATTTTCTCCCCGTCAGGACCACTTATTCAGCTGAGAATTATGCCAGGCTATATATTAAAGAAATAGTGAGACTTCACGGAGTTCCTATATATATTATCACTGACAGAGGTGCCCAGTTTACGGCGAACTTCTGGAGATCTTTTCAGGAGGGATTAGGGACTCAGGTGAGTCTGAGCACAACATTCCATCCTCAGAGTGACGGGCAGGCCGAGCGCACTATACAGACGCTAGAAGATATGTTGCGGGCCTGTGTTATTGATTTCAGAGGTAGCTGGGATGATCACTTGCCACTGATTGAATTTGCTTACTATAACAGCTACCATTCCAGCATCCAGATGGCTCCGTACGAGGCTTTGTATGGCAGAAAATGCAGGTCACCGATCGGCTGGTTTGATATTGGCGAGACAGAACTAATTGGCCCAGATATGATCCAGCAGGCCGTTGATAAGGTGAAACTTATCCGAGAGCGACTATTAGCAGCCCAGAGTCGACAGAAGTCATACGCTGGTAAACGGCGTCGACCTTTGGAATTCCAGGTTGGTGATTGGATATTTCTGAAGGTATCGCCTATGAAAGGCGTAATGCGATTCGGCAAAAAGGGTTAGCTTAGTCCGCGTTACATTGGGCCTTATCTGATTGTTCGGAAAATTGGAAATGTCACCTATGAGCTAGATCTGCCATCTGATTTGGGAGCAGTACATCCGGTATTTCATGTGTCTATGCTCCGCCAATGTATTGGGGATCCCTCCAGAATAGTTCCAGCAGATGACTTTCAGGTAACGGAGGAACTATCATATGAAGAGCAGCCTGTAGCCATTTTCGATCGCCAGGTAAGAAGATTGCGGAATAAAGATGTAGCTTCCGTCAAGGTGCTGTGGCAAAACAATAACAGGGAGGAAATGACCTGGGAAGCCGAAGAGGAAATGAAGAAGAAATATCCTCATTTGTTCCCTATGCCCACAGGTAATCTAAAATCCTTGCTTAATTATATTCAATAATGAATGCGTATCATATGTGCTGACCATAAACAGAAACTCCCCCGAAGCACTTTCAGACCCTATAAGACTAATCTAACATTCGAGGATGAATGTTCTTAAGGGGGGGAGGATGTTATATCCCGTGTTTTCGCACATTTGGAAAATTAGAAATAATCTTGACTTGTAAGAAATAAAGTCATAATTGATTCCATCTAACACATGAGTTGTTTATGAAAGAATATTAATGTGGAAGTGTCGAGGAAGGCTAAGGGCAAAACGTGGAATTTTGGAAATTAGTTTCGGGAATTACAAAAATAAAATTTGTAGCCAATTGGGCTTGTAAAATAAGAAACAAATGAGGCCCAAATCAAGGGGGGGGGGGGGGGTGGCCGGCAAACATGGCCTTGGCCCAAACCCATTTAAGTAGTCATGTGCTTGGTCATGTGACAAACAAGATAAAAGGAGATAAGTCTTCATTTCTTCAAGAAAATTCAAGAAAAATCAAACAAGCAAAAGAAAGAGCAAAGAGTAGAGGGTTTCGGCCATGTCCATGATTTTTCACTCCTCAAAAATCTTGTTCTAAAAATTGTTGTCTTGTGATTTTCCTACTAAATTAAGTGCCCTCTACAACTTGGTGTAGTTGTTTTGGAAGAAGGAACACTTGATACCTCAAGTTGATCATATATTCAAGTGAAGAAGATTGGAGAGAAAGGTAAGAATTCATTTCTTTTTTTTGTGTTATGAAGTCTTGTTTGTGTTGTAGTATGTAGAAATGAGTTGATTGTATGGAAAAATGGAAGATTTCAAAGTGGGTATGGAATATAGTGTATGGCCGTGTGTGTATATACATTGTATGTTTATGGTGAATTGAATTTATGTTGTAGTCTAGTTGTGTGTATGATGGAATTCACATTGAGAATGGAAGTGGAATAAATTGGGTGGAAGTTGTAAAAAGAAGCATTGGCCGTGTGGTACCTCTTAGAGGAATGGGAATAAATCAATTTTGTTTAACATGTTAGCTGTGTTGTTGTGATGCTTGCTATGTAAATAAAGATAAATGATGTGAGTTTGTATTGAAATGGAATGTAGAAGCTTATGTCGATTAGGTATGATCTTACGACATTATAAAAAATGAAGTTGTTAGGGTGCAAATTATGATGATCATTGATAGATTTGGAAGATGGAAACATGTTATGAATACGTATGCCAAAGATTAGGAGTTTTGGATAAATTATGACTTTGGCGGAAAGTTTGTATATTATGTATATCGTGTGTATAATTTGAGGAAACGATATGAAATGCTTCTAAATTATGTTGTGATGCTCTAGATTGATGATGAATGTGAAACCATTGAGATTAGTTTGGAATTTAAGGTTGAAGTGAAGGTTATGACATTGTGTTGGAAAGATAGCTAGTTGTGTTGTATTGTGTTTAGTGTGATTGTTGTTGTTGTTGATGTTGTTGTTGGGTTGTTGTTGATTGTTTTGGCCGATTTAAATTCTCGGGAGTGCTATATGTATAGGGGAGGTGCTGCCGAAATTTCGGTAGACAAATATGAGTTAAGTTGGATTCGTAGAATCTATAACTCACAACTGGTAAATATGACCATTTGCAGATTTTTGACGAAACGGGAAATGAGCTTGGAAAGGCGTAAGGAGCTTGAAAGGTATGTAAAGCTATCCCGATTCTTCTCTTGGCATGTCCTAGGTGTACTAGGATTGGATTTGAACTTCGGAAGACATTCTGCCCATTGGAATCCGCAATTGAAAATGCTCATTTTTCGTTCAATAGAATTGAACCCTCTAAGCAGGCTTTACTGAAAAATTATGCAAACTTCTCCAAACTGCCTAGAAAGTTATGGAATACCCCTAAGACCTCTGTAGGTGACCCCATAAGCTTAATATACGTAATTTGAGCCCGCCGCCTTGTTTGTCCCGAGGCGGGCCCACTGTTTCCGATTTTACCCTTATGGTCCTTCGTAACTTGATTTCAAGCAATTTTTAAGGAAACGTCTTAACTACTTTTCCGACTACTAATGATACTTATTCTGGATACTATATCGAGTCTCTGTAAAGGTACGATATTTTGTATTACGTTTAGCTCCATGTACACACATTCTGATATGCTATGATCTGATATGGCCATCTGATATGATATGTTATGTTACGGGGTTATCCCCTACTCTGTTCCGTATGTATGGTGGCACCAGCGTCGGGGGGTGGCCACGTTCTGTTTGTCGAGCCCTTGACAGGGGCCGGATATGATATGCTGTATGTTTCTGAACACACTCCTCATGTTTTGAAAATATGCATTTGATACTTCGGATGTCACACTCACTTCTCTGTAAGTCCTGTTTCGGTTATGATCTTGTTCCGTGTTGGGACCAGGTACGACATATGTTTTCAACAAATACTATTTATGCTTTATGATCAATATTTTGCTAATCTGCATATTCTGTCCATTTTCTGTACCTTCTGTTCTGATTATGACTTTGTTTACTACGTTATGTGCTTTACATACTCAGTACATATTTCGTACTGACCCCCTTTCTTCGGGGGCTGCGTTTTCATGCCGCGCAGGTACAGAAGACAGATTTGCTGACCGCCTGCCTAGGACATCTATTCTGCTATATTGGGAGCGCTCTTTTGTTCAGAGCCTGTATATTGGTACAGTTTGCCGCTATTATATATATGTATGCTATTCAGGGGTATGACGGGGCCCTGTCCCGTCTTATGATTATGTTATGTTCTGTAGAGGTCTGTAGATATACTTGTGTGGGTTCTGTATATGTTCGGGTATGATACGATCTGTGACAGCCTCATCGGCCTCCATGTACTGTATCGGTTCTTTTATGCTAATTACTAACGTCAAGTGACTTTTATATTTGAAATATTCTGTCATTTTGCTAATTTGGGTTATCGGGTACGTCTGGGTGTCCAGCACGGACACTAGTCGCGGCCTACGGAGTTGGGTCGTGACAGTTATATCATCATCATACATACTCATCATAATACATGCATAGGGTTTATAACCAACTTTACTCTATCGGGGTGACGTAAGGTCGTGATCCCCCGATTTCATTATGGAGCAATTATCGACATCTTGCCTCACCTTGAAGGAACTAACATATAAGGTGAGTGTGAGCAATAAATAACATCATGCCATTTCAAGATCATCATATCATATCTCTTATCTTATATTACCATTCATGGATATAGGCTTTTAGCTTTCCGGAATATAGGGACTCATGAGGAGGAGGAAAATTATGCTATGAGATTCATGCCATTAGAAAGAAGGGACTAGAATCACATACCTTTGACGTTTAACTAAGCTATCGTTCGCTTGCTCTCCTTCGATATTGTCACACCCTAATTTCACTAGGGTGTGATGGGCACCCGTCCCCACATCCGGAGCCGAGCGAATGCACAGACTTTTAGTGCACACACAATCTTATTAGTCTTTTAAATCAAGTAAAGGTAAAATACATAATAAACTTCCAAAAATGTTCTCTTTCGATGTTTTCCAAAACAAACAAAATCTATAATCATATGGAATTTATATCATAATACAAAATGACACGTCGGCTGATAGAGCCGCTTACGGACTGACTTCCAATACCACGACTCTGTCTGCAAAGTCTCTAACATTAATCAGAAACCATAACACACATACTCTAACTCGGCAGCACTCCAGGAGCAAGTGGAGCTTGCCATCTCCGCTGGAACATCTTCTATAATGTCTTCAATTCGTCTGGGAGTACCTGCGCGGCATGAAACGCAGCCCCCGAAGAAAGGGGGTCAGTACGGAAAATGTACTGAGCATGTAAGGCATGGAATACAGAGAACAGAACCATAACCGAACAGACAGTACAAGAGTAAGTACGTTATCCAGAGTACCAAATGATTATTTGCCAGACACAAATCACGTATACCGATATCACCTGTCCGGAGGGGTACCGCAAGTACAGAATACCAAATGGGTTACTTTCCAAACACAGATCATGCATGTCAGAATCCTGTATCACATATGCATATAACGTGCCCCGGCCCTCCCGTGAGGGACGCGGTGAATCATGTATCATGTATACATATAACGTGCCCCGGCCCTCAGTGAGGGACGCGGTAATCATATATCATGCATGCATATAACGTGCCCCGGCCCTTGGTGAGGGACGCGGTAAATCGTATATCATGTAAGCATATAACGTGCCCCGGCCCTCGTGAGGGACGCGGTGAATGAAATCATGTATGCCAATGTCATGTATCATGTATGCATGTAACGTGCCCCGGCCCTCTTTTATGGGACGCGGTGAATATGCCATCCTGGCCACCACCCCGTCATCATATCATATATAACATGCCCCGGCCCGCAAGTGAGAGGGACGCGGTGAACAATGCAGAGGAGTACGCACGAGAACATATCCTGGCCCGGGCTCAGTGAAATCCAAACTGAGGCTTGCACAAACAGAATAGTGCCAAACCATATGCACACAAATCAAGACTCGATAGACACATACACTTACCGACATCTGACGGCTCAGAAACAAGTTTCGGGTCAATCCGACTTCGTATGAGAAAGTTACAAACGTTTGAAGTGAAGAACGTTCTATAAGCATTTTAGAACAAATCTGAGATCTTTTCCGAAGGTTAGGGACATTATGACTTACAAATTTCTTTCAAAAACAAAACTTTTTATACTTATCTCGTTACTCAATCATATAACAAACTGGATCATACCCGACATACTTATATCAGAACTGAATCAGAATCGCAGGCAGATTCGGAAACATATTAAATAGAACTTCAGAAACAAATCTCTTCCGGATATCATATGGGTCAAATCAAATATAACCTTTAGAATCATATGTACATATCAAAATATATTAAAGACTCAATGGAATAGTTAAACGTACTATCATTTGGAAATTAAGATGTTAATCATACCAATTGTCTTTCAAATGCCATTTAGAAACATATCAAACAAAACTTTGAACATTTACGCATACAGAACTCTTTAGGGACAAACTCAGAATTCAAGAGTAGAATTTCCCCAAAGTGCATTTCATATCATACCTTATGTAGCTCTAGGACATGCCAAAGAAAGAAAAGGGTAAGCCTTACATACCTGTGCCACGCCCTATTAGCTACGCTTATTTATCCAAGCTTGCTAGTCTACATACAAAAGAATTCACATAATCATTAGATTCATTGTCATTCACTTGCCTTAGTCTTTCAAATGAATTTACTTATTTTCTACCGAAATTTCGGCAGCATTTCCCCTGTAAATACATCATCCCCGAGAAACTAACTCGGCCAATTTACCAACAACATACCCGAGAATGCAACTTGGCCAAATTAACAATAATAATATCAACAATCATACCTTTCAACTTCAACAACCCGCACCACATTTCAAACGGCCCAACCAACACATACACCACCCGAATTCTTTCAAAACCAACAAGAATAATTACAACACATTTTCCTCCAAATTCATAAACTACACCCACATTCTACATATTAGCAACATTATTCCTACAATTATAAGAAACCATACTAATGTCATATTAACCTCTTCCATAATCCGCAAACGATTACAATTTTATTTCAAGCCATTAATTCTTCATTTAACAACATGAAATCCACAACACAACAACAATCAAAATGCTACATAAAATCGTTTCATCTTTTCTTCATCACACACCCTATTCGGCCACATCACACATACACATATTTCATCAAGTTCATTCATTTTACATCATGGAATTCATAATGCAACAATCAAATTACTAATTAAAATCGATTCGTCACATTTACACCACACCACTTCCATTCGGCTACCACAACAACATACATGTTTTCATGCATTTTCATCCATTTCCACACACTCCAACATGCATAAATTACCCATAACATATGTAAAAGAAGATTGAACCTTACCTTGTTCCCACTTATCTTCTCCACTCTCGGCTAGGACTTGAGATTGCACAAACGAGTGGTTCTCTAGCTCCAACAACTACTCCACGTCGTAGAGGACTTTCCAATTAGTAGGAAAACTAGAACAAAATATTTTTTTTGAATCAACTTTGGCATGGCTTGTTCGGCCATGGCCGAATGGTCTCCTTGGTGTTTTCTCCAAGTTTCTTCATTCTTTCCAAAAGATGAAGAGACTTATGTCTTATTTATCTCTTTTTTTTTCATTTATCTATATTTGCATTTAAGCCCCTCAAGTAAGAGTATGGACACATGGCCCTTTTTATTTTCTTCTCTCAAAGTTTCTTGAACCTTCTCATGGTGAAGATGAATTGTCATCTTTCTTCACATATATTAAACTCCAATTTTTGGGCCTTGGCCCATCTCTTCTATGGCCGGCCATATGGCCCCTTTGCAAGCCCAAATTTTTTTCTCTTTTCAAGCCCAATTTCTTTTGGTCCATATTTGTAATTCATGAAACTAATTTTCGAAATTTCAATTTTGCCCTTAGCCTTCCTCGGTAATTCCGCATCAATATTTTCATGAACAACTTGTGTATTAAATAAGATCAAAATATTGTCTTATCTCTTACTAGTCACAATTATCTCAATTTACCCGAATGTGCAAAAATACGGGATATAACAGATATCGCGTTTCTACCTTCAAAAGAGAATTCGCCTTTACGTTAGTTAATCGACTATAAGAACGCGTTACTAATTCTAGGGAAAATTTGGGCAGTACTTCCTTTGGTTATAATACTTTTCCCATATTCTATATTAACTCCCAAACACTCACAACAACGTTCACAATATTGTATTCAACAATCATCATTTATCTACGTTTACCACATTCCACCATTTTTCTCCAATTTCTCCACATTTATGAGTTTTAGCTCATCATCACATTTTCTCATACATCACACCTATTTCATGGTCTACACGTCATTTATAACATATTTATACTCCCAACTCATCAACATTCATAATGCAATCCAACTATCATTCAACTATGGCACTATTCACATTTTATGACCCATTTTACTACACTCTTCTATAATCCAAGTGTTTCAACGTATTAATGCTTCAATCATCATGAGAAGGTCATCAAACTTACCTTGGGTAGTGTTGGAACAAGCTTTGAGCAGCAACACTCTTTTATGCCAAAAACCCTATTTCACTTCCTTCGCCATTTCTTGGTGTAGATGAACTTTGATGAGCTTCACACCCTTGGTTCCATGGATTTCATGTAGTTGACCACTAATTTCCCTTAAATTCTTGAGGATGAAATGTTTGGAATGTTCTAGAGTTCTCTTGAGTTATGTAGACGAGAAATGAAATGAAAATGAATGAAAAGGGTCCCTTATATTAATCACAAAAATCTGATTTTTATGAACAGTAGTCGGGATGCACAGTGGTCGTAAACCCAGTTTATGGGCCGTATTCTGGTTTACGGTCCATACTTCACGACCGTATTTAAGCATATCAGAAACAGAAAGGTTTGCTGGAGTCATGGTGGTTTACGGTCACAGTTTACGAGCCGTATTTCACTTTATGGTCCGTATTCTGAGTCGTATTTAACCATTTCGTCATTTGGCAGAAAGTTGAAATTTTTGGAATGTTGAAGGACGATGGCAGTTTACGGTCCGTAAACTACTTTACGGGTCGTATTCTATTTTACGACCAACTGGGTCGAAGTGCAGATCTGTAACTTTCTTATTCCCAAAATTCATAAATAGTCATTCCCTACTTAGTAAAACATCACACACTCATACACTTCGTTGGTCTACTCGTTGTACGTTCACGGAGAAATTTTGGAGGTGTAACAGATATGATCAAAGAGACGAAAGATGAAAGAAGGAAGTAAAATGTGAAAAGTAAGAAATGAGATCACTGTAACGCCTTATATAGAGAAAGTTTTTAGGCGGTTACTGAAGTCATCCTACCAAGAGGGAACACGTGTCCGAAGTCAGAGAGGCGTGACATGAAGATACGTAACCCTGAAGCGGTTACCAATGCCGTCAAACTGGAAGGTGACGCGTCCTCGAAGTCAGAGTGATGAAAGACGAAGAATATCAAGAAATTCAAGAAAATCAAGAAACACAAGACTAAAATTCAAGAAAACGAAAAGTCCAAGAAGCTCAAGTTTGAAGATTATTTACCATTCTTGTTTCTTGACTCCTTTTCTAAATAGGTTTCTTATTTCTTTATTTATAATATAGTAGGATTAAATTTCCTATTATTAGTAGGATCTTTATCCTAGTTCTAGTAGGATTCTAGTTTCCTTTGTTCTTTTCCTTATAAAATAGAGATTTTACTTTCCTTGTTTTTAGCTATTTCCTTTCTAGAGTAGAATAGGGATTTGTAGTCATAAAAGAAGATACCCTAGGCCTATATAAAGGGTTCTCATGACTTGTAAATATACTATTCACGTTTTTGAGCATAAACCCTAGTTTGCAATAAAGTTATTTTCTCTATTTGATCTTCTTTATCCTTGTTTTTGGTTCCAAGCAAGGTAGTGATAGTCTTTATCTTGTTTTCCATAGCGTGTGGTGTTTCTTTATCACGTAAGTTAATTTCAAGTGGTGACTTAGGAACTTTGTTGGTTCTTGATCATTCAAGAACGCGTTTCTTGATTAAAATTCGTTCTAGTTCATATCCAGAACCCTAATTTTCTTTCCATCATTCCGCCTTCAATACTTACTTGATTTAAACCATTCAATAGCTATTTTAATAGTTCAAATCGTCATCTTTCTCCTCGTCTTAAAATCACAGAATTCCGAGAAGTATAGCCCGATTTACGTCCGTTTCTTGA
This sequence comes from Lycium barbarum, assembly GCF_019175385.1. Lineage (NCBI taxonomy): Eukaryota > Viridiplantae > Streptophyta > Magnoliopsida > Solanales > Solanaceae > Lycium > Lycium barbarum. The sequence continues at coordinate 69,808,586 of NC_083339.1, forward strand.
ATTCTGCCCATCAATCGCTTCAAGAATAAGATCCTGGTCGATTGGTTCTTGGTTAACTCGAAGAATCACATCACAGAGGGATGTGACATGAAAGGACGCTTTGTTTCCCGCTTGTTTTCAAGGTAAAAGCTTACTAGAGAAGTCACCGAGGCAGTTGTTCCACTTCCCGTCACTTCGATAAAACTTCGATCCGGAAAGTGTGGGGACTATCTGTATACTGTAGAAACCGATGCAACTTGTACCCGGTAAGAACCGAGGTAAAGTTCAAATCCATTTGATATGAGATCGAGGGAGACTAGGATATTATAGCCATATTTCATACGTTTGGATATTTCAAGGTCGTCGTGGAGAGTTAAGGGCGAGACCATTTTCAAAACTTATTTTTTTATACAAGTTGGTTATGAATATTATTGGACGGAAACATTGAGAATGGTTAAGGGTAGAAAGGAGAAATTGCAAAATGGTAAATGGTAATATTGAGGAAAGTCGAGGGGCTTAAGTGTATATACATAGGTAAATGGTGGACAAAATAAAAATAAGACATATGGATAAAGCTTATGAGATAAGCTAAGTGGTCATCTTTTTATTTAAGAAAATTTCAAGAAAATGGAGGAAAACTCTAGGCAAATAAAGAAAGTGAGGCATGTGGTTATTTCATATTAAGTGGGGGCTAATTGTAAATAATAAAAACACATGGGGCCAAAGCTTTCATAAGAAGACAATTAGTCTTCTTTGACCAATATGGGAAAAATTCAAGAAAAAAGGAAGAAATTCCTAGAGAATTCTAGAGAAAGAGGGCATGTGCCCCTCACATGATATATACATATATATATATATGATTATTAGTCATATTCTTACAAGAAAAGAAGACTTGAAAAAAAAAAAAGGAGAGAAGAGAGGGGTTCGGCCCTATGGCCAAGAAATTGAAGCCATGGAAGACTTATCAAAAAAATATTTTCTTCTAGTTTTCCAAGCAAGTGGAAGGTCCTCTACAACATGGAAGAGTTGTTGGAATAAGGAAATCATTCATTTGGACAAATTCATGACCTTAGCCAAGAGAAAACTTGAAGGAGATAAGGTAAGAACTAGTCTTCCTTTGTATGTTATAAATGGTTTGTGAATATTATGGTATGTAGAAGTGGGTGAAAAACATGAAATTATGCATGTTGATGTTGTGGCCGTGAGTGTAGGGTGTTGGTACAAGCATGATGAATAAATTTTATTTAATGTTATTTGATTGTTGTATATGTTGTGGAGTGTGAAAATGAATGAAATTCGTAACAATATGGATGTTGGGGTGTTGGCCGAAAATGGGCTGCCTTGTGTGTTAGGTAATGAACTAATTTCATTTAGTATTGGTTGATATTGTTATGAGCGTTTTGAACATGTCGTAATGTGTTGAAATGGGTGAAATTCATAAAGATATGTATAGTGTTGTGTGGCCGTGTGTTGCAAGATTGGCCGTGTATATGTGTCGTGTTGTGTGAGAGGATTGAATTAATTATATGTAGTATGTGGCTTGTTGTTGTAATATATAGAAAAGATGGATGAAAATGCATGAAAATATGTAAGAAGAGGTTATGGTCAAATAAGAGGCGTTTTGGTAAGTTAAGGTAAATCGATGTTATTTGACATTCTAGTTGTCGTCGTTATGGATTATGTGATGAAGAATGAAGGTTGTTGTTGAAGTTAGCATACATGAATGATGATGACATACACGGTCGTTGTTGAATTGGAGTGTTTCGGGCAAAGTAATATGTTGATTAAGTCGTTGAAAGATTATGTGAATTGAATTGAATTAAATTGAATTGAATTGAATTGAATGTTGGAATGTTGCTAGAATGAATTGCTAATATAGTTGTTGGTTTGGCCGAGTTCCATTCTCGGATTGTTGTTGCTAAATTTGGCCGAGTTAGAATCTCGGGGGTGGTGTATTTACAGGGGAGATGCTGCCGAAATTTCGGCAGAATATAAATGAATGTGTTTGAAAGGTTAAGGCAAGTATATGACAAAGGATCTAACGAATGTGTGAACTCCTTTGAATGTAGATTAACAAGTTGGACGAATAAGCGTACCTAGTAAGGCGCGGCGCAGGTATGTAAGGCTAAGCCCTTTCTTTCTATGGCATGAATCATACGATATAGTCTTATAAATGCTCCCATAACGTCCTTGTTTTCAAAAGCTAGAAGTTATGAATTCAAAACATGATTTCCTTTCTAAAAGTTATAAATGTTTTCCAAAATATTCATTTTTCTCCAAAATCCAAGCTTTACGATTTTGAAAGTTTTTATGATTAAAACAACGACTACGATACTATGACGATAATAATGATTCTAGACATGATAAAGTGTCTATGACGAATATGTCAAGGATATGTTCTTACCATGACTACGACGATATGAAATGTTAAGCTATTTTTGGATAATGACAATCTTGAAGGTTTCAAAGTATATGAAATAAAATGTTATGATCCTGTTTCATGTTTCCCCGTGATGATATTCTTCATTGATAGTCTCACCTTATAATTGTTCCTTCAAGGCGAGACATGACGACCAAGATGATTCCATAATACAATCGGAGGTTACCGACCTTACGTCACTCCGATAGACACATGACTTTCCTTGGGCTCTCATGCATGCTATATATGTAAATGGGAGAGGGGAAGGGATACATGTATATGGGGACATGGGAAAGGGAAACATGTTTCATCGCCACCTGGTCAGCTGGCATTATCATCCCGGACGCGGGATGCCCGGACGCGGGATATATGGGCGAGCTGACATATTTCGGCGCAATGTGGGCGAGCCGACTTGTTCGACGCAATGATATGATATGACCAAATAAGCATGCATGGTTTCCGCCCTAAGTGGCATTCATATGTACAGGTATCTCAGTCAGCCTATGATATGATATATGTCTCCCTAAGATATGATATGATATGATATGATATGATATGATATGATATGACCTGACATGATATGACACGACAGGATATGATATGATATGGTATGACATGACATGATAGGATATGACACGATATGATATGACATGATATGTACCCTATGAGATGCCCTATGATTCCTTTGTGATTATCTCCACTGGTACCTCTCATTGTGTTGTCGTTCATGCCTTACATACTCAGTACATTGCTCGTACTGACCCCTCTTCTTCGGGGGCTGCGTTTCATGCCGCGCAGGTACACCCAGATGAGCCGAAGTCATTATAGAAGGTGTTCCAGCGAAGTTGGCGAGCTCCACTTGGCCCTGGAGTGTAGCCGAGTCAGCGTACTATGCTATGATGTCCTTGTTCAATGTTAGAGGCTTTGCAGACAGAGTCGTGGGTACAGAGTGTCAGCTTTGTAGACAGCTTCGCCAGTCAATATGTTATTACGTTTCATGTCACGGGTCCCATATGATGATAGACATTACTTATGAAAAAAAAAAATTGGAGAGCTTACTATGTACTTTACTCTTAAGTGATTCAAGAGTCTATGTATGTAATAAGAGTCAGTGGGTTCGCTCGGCTCCAGATATGGGGTCGGGTGCCCATCACACCCTAGTAAAGTCAGGGTGTGACTTAGGATCGCAGCAACCGATAGGAACGAAAATCAAGGGGTCGTGAGTACATTCAACTCTGCGTCAAAATCAAGGGTATTTTGATGTGCACGGAAAACCCGAGCCTGAAGAGAGCACACTCAACATAGGTTCGGAGAATCCGTTATGGAACAAGCCACGCGTCACTTGACCGTTTCGCCATTTGCGCTGACAACTGCATGAGTGTCAGACCGTACGGACGCTGCCTTATCCATTTTAAGGTTTTTCTAGAAGGGTTTTTTAGATTGTACTAAGGCCCATTTAGTTTTTAGCTATAAATAGGGGTCTCCCCCCTTGTTTTTTAGGTTAGCTTTCATCATTATATACATTTGTAATAAAAAAAGTGACAGTGAAATCTTCTTAAGTACTTTGGCTCGATTAGAGAAGGCAACTTCCAAACCGGACCAATTCACAGAGCTCATAAACTTGACTTCCTAAGTTTCCTTTACTATTATTTATCAATACACTACTATTTACTTGCTATTATCTTATACAACAAATTAATCTAACCACATATTCTATTAACTACTTACAAATTTAATTGTTATCCACTTTTGGGGGTAAAAAAGATGAATTATCATAGTCGAGTATAAAGAAATGAGGTGCATGTAACTTTAATTTACATAATAGTTAACACAATATATACATCACAAACGTAATATATTTTGTATTTTATTTATCATTTAGTGGACACACGATATGATGCTTATGATGTACTACAATTGGAAAAAGAAAGACTTAGTGGCTGTCCAACTACTTCTGTTAGAAGAAAAGATGAGATAAAAGAGCTATCCATGTAAGAGGAGTTAATTTAAATAGCTAAGCGATCAACTTATTTATCTTTAATTATTTGTTCTTTTTACCACAATAACTATTAAAAATTGGACGGTTTAGAATGTGAAAACAAATAAATGTGATTCACTTTCAAATGATCAGTGATATGCATCATATTATATTCAAACTGCTCCGATCTTCAAAGTTAGTTTACCACTAATTAACTTGTCCACGCTTCGTGCGATTAAACACATTTTTTATAAATTTTCTTGATATGATAGAATAAAAAGATGTAATAGAAATTTTAAAAAATAGACATACAATGAAATAGCAAATATATGAAAAATATTAAAAAAAACAAACTCAAATGTTTAAGAATATACTAAAGCATTAATAACACTTCATATAAATTCTTACGAACATGTTTTCCTTTTGTTTTAATAGTTTTTGTACAATCATTTTTTTTATCCAAATAAATAATCACACACCATAGTAATAATTTTTGTTGTAAATCTTAAGCAAAGAGACTACATTTTATTGTTATTCATCCAAATCAAGAAAATATAAATAATTGGTCAAATCACTATTGGCTGAACTAATCCCTTGTTGGCAAAACTGACCACGACGATAACATGTTAGTCCTTAGATTTGTTTAAAATTGAGAAAAAAACGTCTTGCATTGCCGAACACATAAATTAAGTAGTTTGATTTTTGAATACTTGATCGAACCTAGTAGAACTATATTTTCCCTATGCATCAAGAGGAATGGAACTTTACTATAATCCAATGGAGTAAAATTGACAATTTATTTATCTTCAACTTAGTTACCGTCACAATATAAAGGTAAGCTTTGTGTACACTCTACCCCTCGAGACCCCACCTCGTAGGATATACTAGGTATGTTGTTGTTTCTTTTCAACTTAGTGATGAGTAAATGCACTTTTGATTTGAGTGCAATTTTTTTTCTTCTGTTCAAAATGTACTTTTTAAAGTAGTATAGAGCCCGTTTGAATTGGCTTATAAGTTGCTTATAAGCTGTTTTCAGTTTTTTTGAGTGTTTGACTGGCCAGCTTAAAGTTATTTTGTGCTTAAAATAAGCCCCAAAAAATAATTGGGCCAGTTTGACTTAACTTATCTAAAACAACTTATAAGCTGAACACAACTTATAAGTCAAAAAAAAAAGTTGGACTACCCCATTCAAAGCTGTTTTCAGCTTATAAGCTGTTTTTTTTAAGCCCATTCAAACAGGCTCATAATCACGGACTCGTAATGACTTCTCCATTTTAGAGAAATCTAAGTGCTGCTTCTTTTTATAATTGAGCAAATTGAAAAAGCACGATCAGTTTGTTTCCCATATAGAATTTTAACACTTTGTTCATTGGCAATTTCAAAATTTGAATTGTCTAGAGACGACATTTTAGAAACAGAAAGTAAAATTTTCTAATTATCCATAAAAAATTTAATGAAGTTTCTTATATTATATGTAAATTGAGAAAATTTAAATTAAATGAAGGAAAGCTTGAACCTTGTGAATAACCTTAACTAAGAAAATATATCTTAACAAAACATTGTCAGTAATCTTTTCATCTCCTTGTGTGAGCATTCAAATCAAAGACTATTCCCCAAAAAGCTTTTGTCACGATATTGATCTCTACACTATCATCCAATAATGCAGCCAAAAGGAAGGCCTCTTAAGGTAATACGTCAAACTATCAAAAATAATTATAGATATTTAAGAAGACAATTAATATCAGATACTATAGTACCTTGATGAATATACTTTTACTTCAAGAATAATCATACTTATTAGAGATCAAAATAGAAAGGTTCCACTTCTAGATCCTAAAACAAAATGAAGCAGAAAAGAAAGAAGAAATTAACAGCAATTGAAAATCATAATTATCATCCAAACATAACACTTCAATGAATCATTAAAAATAAAATAGGATAAATAAGATTAAATCCACCAAATAAGAGAAACAGAACAAAACAAACAAAATCTGGAAACTATTATTGAGAAAAATAACATCTTTGAATTACCCAAAAAATATACTAGAATAAATAAAATTACCTCAAGGTAATGATATTCTAGACCAAAAATTACAAAAAGATAAAGAATAAAAGGATTCCAAACCTGGCATAAAAAACTTTCTTTACAAATTACAACGACTGAGAATATAATAAACATTTAGATACTACTTTGCTTCTTTAGGACCAAAACTTGTGTTCCATATTGCGGTATAATATCTTTATATTATTTGATATTATTTGGTAGTATATTTGTAGGGAGATAATTACCATATATTAGTTAGTTTCCTTGTTTCACTAATTAACATATATTGGTTAGTTTCCTTGTTTCACTAATTACCATATATTGGTTAGTTTCCTTGTTTCACTAGGATCTTAGTTTCTTTGTTTCACTAGGATTCAAGATTGTATCGTATATATATTCTCTCTTGGTGAATGAATGGAACAAGTCAAGATTGTATAATTTCTACATGGTATCAGATCCACACAGTTTTTTCTTCTCTTCATCGTAAATTTCCATGGCCGGTGACACCGTACCTCCTCCACCACCACCCAAAATTGAGTCTAATTCTCCCTATTTTCTCGGTCCTCAAGACCGACCCGGGGACTATATCACGCCTACTCGTTTCAAGGGCGACAATTTTGATGAATGGGAAGCCGACATACAAACGGCGTTGGAGGCACGACGTAAATTTGAGTTCTTGGACGGCACTATCACTGAACCGCAGCCTCCTTGTACAAAGTCCGATTGGACTGCAATTAACGCAATGTTAATCTCTTGGATCACAAATACCATTCATGTTGATGTCAAATATTCCTTGTCAAAATTTAGGGAGGTCAAACCCTTTTGGGATCACCTTAAAAGGAGATTCGCGCAGACTAATGGACCACGAGTTGAACAGCTTCGGTCTTCCCTGGCTAAATGTGAACAGACCAAAACCATGTCAGTGTCCGTATATTACGGAAAATTACATGCTCTATGGAAAGAATTGGATCATCATGAGCCCCTGATTTCTTGTACTTGTTGCTCCGTCACACGTTTCAACATCTTCACAATTGGCAGACATTTTTACCAAAGCTCTCGGTAAAACTCAGTTTGACTTCTTGCTTTCCAAATTGGGTATTTTTGATTCCCATGCTCCAACTTGAGGGGGGTATTGCGGTATAATATCTTTATATTATTTGATATTATTTGGTAGCATATTTGTTGGGAGATAATTATCATATATTAGTTAGTTTCCTTGTTTCACTAATTACCATATATTGGTTAGTTTTCTTGTTTTACTAATTACCATATATTGGTTAGTTTCTTTGTTTCACTAGGATCTTGGTTTCCTTGTTTCACTAGGATCTTAGTTTCCTTGTTTCACTAGGGTTCAAGATTGTATCCTATATATATTCTCTCTTGGTGAATGAATGGAACAAGTCAAGATTGTATAGTTTCTACATTCCATCAGTCGGATTTGCCAATCATGGAAGAAAACAAAGGTTGTTCCGTTTATGATAAGAAAATTAGTGCTCTGGATGAATTAGCAGCTCACATTCAAGAATAAAAAAGTTTATTCCCTGTGTTTTAGATATTGCAGAAAGCCTCAAACAAAATTTTCAATTAAGGTAAAAAAAGAAGAAGGAAAAAAACGGAAATGAGCATGCAAGAATTCCATATGTGATTGTTAGTTATAGATAGGTTAAGCCACAAGAATCAGGTAGAAGGGTGTTGAGGAGACATGACAAATAGATGAAGGGTTTTTTTTGTAACTCATGAGATATAATTAAATGTAATAAATATGAATAATCTTTTAAATTCTTAACCAAATTGATCAATGCAAAGAAAACTGACAAAGTGTCATGGACGATTCAACGTGCAATAATTGTCGTAATTGAGATTTAATTAAGAGAGTTGAAAGAGTGACTTTTAGTTTTTTTAACATGTCACATAAGTAGAAAAAATAAGAGAAAAAAAACAAAAAAAAAAGGAGAAAAAAGATAAATATGATCCTTGGCCAAAGAGAAGTGCAACATCACCTTATCTGTGCCTAGCTTTATAATATATATAGAGAGATTTCGCTCCTGCTGCAAATCAAAATCTAATTAAATACAAATAGTAATATTTTAATTACATAAATTTTGAATTAGAAGTTCCTATCCACTAATTCAAATCAGTTTTTGTTTAGTCCAGTAAATTAGCAGAAACGTCACTGGTTTAGTAGTTTTTATTCTATAAAATATGTGAAAATTGTAAGGAGTTGCATTGGAGAAACGAGGCAAAACAGTTGGGCGTTTTTGGCTATTAATGTTGTTGGAGTTTTTCTCATCTTGTAAGTTTGGGTTTGGGAGAATTCAAGGATGTTCTTCAAGTTTCTTCAATGAGGTAAGGTCTAAACCATAATGTAAGTATTTCCCTTTGATTCATTCGCTTGATTTGAGCTTTAATCCATGATTTCTAAAGTAGGAAATTGGGGTTTTTCATGAAGAAGGTTTAATGGGTCTTTCTTGAGAAGTTCATAAAATTGGTTAGACTTCCTAAGTTGCTTTAAATGATGAAATTGATTGGGTTTATACTTGATTATGATGTATCTAAGGTTGATAATCATATACCTTCCATTATTAGTGATGAATTCTTGAATTTAAGAGTTAGGGTTTATACCCAAAATTGGGGGTTTTGCTTGGATTTCGAAATTGAATAAATCCTTGAGTTAATTTAGCAATTAGTTGATGGATTTTGATCACCTAGTGTTTAATTTGATAATTTACCCTCGAATTCCCGTTTCGCCCCTGTGGGCCACGTTTCCCCAAATTCTAGGGTTGGTTTTTGATCCAATTTGAATGATAGCAATATATGTATCAATCTTCATGATTTCTAATCTAGATTTCGAATATGAATAGACTTTCTTGATCTCGAGGCTCAAGAAAAGGAAAGGGTAAGCTGTGATTGTTGATGATTTGCTGTTCGGCCTTTCGGGTAGGTTATGGCTTACCCTTGGTGAGACTTCGTGTAGCGAAGCATATATTTAGATGATATTGTCGAAGACAACATGTAAACCTTCGTGTATGAAGTTGGGTTGGATATTGTCTTAGGTTGGGCCTTGTTGTGCGCCTAGGGTTAGCCACCTCGTTATGTTGTGACTTGATTTTTCTATTGTATTGGTTTGATGCCACATGTTGTTAGTAGATACTGGAATCTGTTGTTCCATCTTGCTTGTGATATTGTAGTATCTTACGGGTTGATGTTGATATGAGGATAGAATTCTATATGACTTGTGTAGTCTTTCATGACATTGTTGGTACTTGTGACACTGATATATTGTTGGCGTACCCCTGTAGGTACTTGTGACATAGATATGTTGTTGGCGTACCCATTGTTGGTACTTGTGAAATTGAGCTGATTCTTGATGTTAACATATGCATTGCACTCACTCTCATTCTTCATGATATACGGTTGATACACTGTTGGTACTTGATGAAACATTGTGATGAGCTGGGCTCAATTTTAAATGAGAGTGATGTGAGAGTCCGATATCCGATATTAGTCCCGGAATCGTGGATGGAGAGAGTGCATGGACTCCGTGGGTCCCCCAGGGTGGTGCCGATGAGAACCCCCCGTGGGCAAAGATCCGGGTTTTTGTCTATCTGTTGGGCAAAGATTTGGGACGAGTAGCACTTAGACTTCGCGAGTCACCTTGGGTTGTGCTACCGAGATGTCGATATTTTCGTCCGGAGTACCTGTCTACACAACATTTGCATGGCATTGAATTGCATTCATACATTATTGCATTGCATTGCATCATGGCTTATATTAAGGTGATTTGGTGTTTTTTTACTTGTGATGTTGGATTCGGATTTGACTCATTGAGAGTTGGCACATTTGGGATTAGATGCTCCACTTAGATGATAATGTGTAGTTGTTTTTGTTTGTGGTTGACTTATACTTGTTGATTTATCTGCCTATCTTACTTTATTGTTTGAATTATTTCTATACTTAGTCGGCCGATGATACCTACCAGTACTGTGGTTTTGTGCTGACCTGCACTTGCTGCATTCTTTTATGAATGCAGAATTGCAGGTTGGATCTACTTCTATTTCTCGTGGCTGAAAGTCGCTAAGAGATTTGCTTAGAGTCTACAGAGTGAGCACGAGACGTCCGCCGCCTTGAAGATTCTTCTTATTTATGTCTTACTTCCTATTCCGAGACATATTCAGACTTGATGTATTATTGATATTCCAGACTTGTAGATTTTAGTTAGATGCTCTTGTATGAACATACCAGATACTGGGGCGGATTTCATTTACTTCCTCATTTTCTTATTTATATTATAATTATGAGACTTTCGCTACTTTTTATTATTTGTGAATGTTGAGTTAAGGGTTCACCCACCGAGGTGGGAAAAGTAGGTGTCCGCACGACTTAGTGAAATTGGGTCGTGACATTTATGTATCAGAATCAGTGCAATTTTGAACCTGAACACTAAAATATATTTTACCACGCATATATTTCATCAAGAAACAACACTCGTTTGATTCCTATGAGAAATGAAAAGAAGGATACCTATTTGCAAGTACCACTGTTCTAGAGATCAAATTCCACGTAATCCTCACCAAATCATATGCAGAATTCCATTTTTTGAGGTAAAACAATAGCGTCTTTCTATTCTTGGTGATAGTTATATGTAAGTTCGATAATTCATCTTTGTAATCTTGTAATTACAAGTGCAAACGGTACTTTGAAGTTTGAATAAAAAAAGGGCAGGGACGGGGGTGGGGACAAGGGTTCACATTTGTCCATGGAATTATATGGAGTGCTCCATCTAAATATTCATCTTATAACATATGACTAACTATTACTAAAATCTAAGCATATATTTTTGTTTGGGATCAGTATATTGTTACCTAACCTATTTTATTTTCTAATTTTTCTATTTGAAGATGCAATATATGCACTAAAGGTTGATGGGATCCATGACATCGTTGACAATTTCAGTTACAGTGGTGCTCACATAATTTTGAGAACTGGTTAATATTGGCGGAGGAAGTATATAAAGATTCAAGAGGAGCAAAATTAATTAAAGTTAATAGAGCTTGACTCCAAATTCAGGGTAAGCAATGTTTTTGTAAATTATCTTTCCTAAATTGTTCATGGTTTTGGATTTGGGAATTTATTATATATCCCTCATGAATTCGAAGATCTTGAATTATTGTTATTAAAATCACTATTTTTTCTTGTAGGTTGAATTTTATTGTGCATTCACAACACATGCAACAATGATATTTGTTCTTCTTATAGCTATGACAAACTCGCTTCGACAAAAACAGCTAGCCAATGATTCCGTATCTTCTGTATTTGATAGAGATGCAAGAGAATTATATATCCCTCAAAATGTAAGGCACAATTAGCAGGAAGATATAATTATATGTTTTCCCATTTTATCGAAATTATAATAAGGCATTGAGGACTTTTCGGAATGACATATACTCATTTATTAAGTTAGCTAAATAGGACCAACAATCTCATTTTCTGGAACTTAATTACACTTCTTTCTTTAATTTTTGTTTTATAATTCAAGCACACTGTGCTCATTAATATGGGGCACACACGTGTTTCCCAGAAACTAATTAGTTTATAAGGAGTAATTGGGAAAATAGTAGTAGTAACGATGTCACTAAGGAAAAAAATTGTAATGCTTCTGTTATCTATCTTTCCAACAAAACAATTAGAGAACCTTTCTTCTCCGACATTTGGGCTCAAAAGTTTGTAAAGTAAATTCAAAGAGGGGAAAAAAAGACATCAAAATATTTACATGGATCTGATTACATTACATAAAGGAGATTCAGTTCAAAGATAATGACGCACAAACTCATAATTGTCTTCTAACTAGGATATTGTCATGACCCAAACCGGAGGGCCTTGACGGGCACCCGGGCCTTACCTGTCGAGCACCTCTAATCATGCTTTCATATCATAATCATAAACAAGGGTGGACCTCAAGGGTCATCAGATGAAAATATCATAAGAGAACTATGCTGAAAAAGATGAGCCCGAAAAGGACAAACTATATAACTATGCTGGACAAAACTGTACAAGCCGACGAGGCAATCATCGATAACTATACAACAAAAATATAGGCTGAGGGGGCCATACAACGTCTGACTATACCACAACTGTCTACAAGTCTCTAATAGAGTAAATGACATAACAAGGTCGGGACAGGGCCCGCCCTCCATACCCATATGTACACAAAAATATAACGTACCATAACACAACAGTAACTCCAAGACAAGGGGAGTGCTCCAATATCAGCTGACCAGCAACCTACGGAGGTAGATCGTCAACCTGAACCTACGGTCATGAAATGCACTGTCCCCCAGGTGAAAGAGGCGTCACTACGAACAAAGTACTGAGTATGTAAGGCATGGAAGTAACATAAAGAAGACATGAAAGTATATAGGATAAAAGGAATGCAACCTGTACATTTGAACTGCCTCTGAGGGCCAATGACATGCATAAGTACTGTATATATGCGTATATAACACCTGATCATACATATATATGCGTTTATAACGCCTGTCAAGCCTCTGTGGGCATCCCATCGTATCATATCGGCCTCTGTGGGCATAATCATCATCATATCGACCTCTGTGAGCATAATCATCATCATATGACCAGCTGATCAGGTGGTAGTGCATATATAATGCCGTCACGTTCCCTATACCCCATATAGGTATAATATAAATATACGCGTATATAACACCTGTGGGGTCATTGTGTGTGTGTGCGTATATATATATATATATATATATATATATATATATATATATATATATATATATATATATATATATATATTATAATGCAATGCATGAATTTGATAAGAGTACATCCTGAATCTGTCGGAGTGACGTAAGGTAGTTACACCTTCGATCATCATTATGAAATTGCATTTTCATCATCATGTGACTCTTTGAAGCATACTGAATCTGAAGAAGGACTTACTATGAACAATATCATTGGAACATGAATCAACATAGGACATCTCTAGCTGCTATGAATGGAATCATTATGGGTAGCGTTACGTTTACGTTTCGTTCATAAGGATCATGCCAAAAGAAAGAAAGTTAGCCTTAACATACCTCAAGCCGTCTACACAAATCCACAACGAATCTGTCAGACTAGTACTCCAATCTCCTTAGTCACTACAGCATACCTGACAGCTAGCCAACAACACAACAACAACATCATATAAGTCTCTTTAATTTCACATCACTACTCACCCCAAGATTCTCATCAAAACAGCCCAATATACACTTGTATACGACACTTATACCCTTTATTCTTCCAATTATACCAAGTATAACCTCCTTAATACAATCTCAACACCAACTACTATCTTACAACAAGATTCTAGCTCAAAAACACATTAACAACGTGACTCAAGTTAGATTACATCTCAACATAATCTCGAGTTCATATTTGAACCTTGCCTCTAACTTCTTTCCCTTCAAACCTAGCATAACTATCATATAAACTCATAAACATGGAATTAAGATAGAATATTACCTCAATAAATCAAGAATACTTTAATTCCAAGATTACTTCACCTTGAAGTATCCTCCAAAACCACTACCAAGAGGAGAAACAAGCTTCCACAATCACTATAGAATCTTTGAGCACTTGATCTTCACTTTTGATCCTTGATTTTACTTGGGGATTCATTAAATATAGAGAGAGTTTTGTATAAGGTTAGAGGTCAGGGAAATGAATAAATAAGGTAAAAATGAGGAGTACACGAAATATATAAAAAAAAGATCTGGAATCGACTTAAAAATACAGCCAGAAAAAACTTGCCGTATATATATACGGTCCATATTTATGGACCGTATTTTCCCAACACAATTTTGCCCTCTCTGCTAAGGGAAGTACGGATCGTATTTGTTACGTCCCGTATTTTATACATTGGGACAATCCGGATTAACTATGATAAGTTAGGGCCAAGACCATTCCGAGACATGAAGACGGGACTTTTGACCTTCGATTTTATTTTGAGACATAAGTTGAACATGAAATTGTGGGCATGGAACACTTAGGAAAAGTTGGGACCAAAAGTCATAGACTTGGAAGTTGAAAATCATGCAAAAATAGGCCCTTTGGCCGTGTGGCTTTGAAATTGGTCCCACACATTTTGTGGCCAATTTTAAATGGTCCAACACATGTGTGGTCCATGGACACTTGGAGGGTTCATCTAGGAGCTTAAAAGATGACTTCTAAGTCATCTTCTATCATTCTACACTTAGAAAAAAATCAAGAAGTTGAAGAGCAACAACAACAACCTCTCGGCCACACCCAAGAAAAACCAAGTCCAATTTTAGCCATCCCAAAAATATTTCTTTGGTGCAAATCCACTAATTGGAGGTCCTTAAGTAACGTGGAAGTGTTGTTGGAGCGATCAAACCATCCGTCTAGTAGATCTCAAACCCTAGCCTATTTGTGGAGTTGAAGAAGAAAGGTAAGATTTGATCTTGTTTTATGTGTTGTGAATGTTTTATGCATGTTGTAGTATGTTAATATGGATGAAATTTGTGAAATATAGTAAGTTGGAGGTGAGCTGTGTATGGTGTGTATGGTCGTGTAGATGTGTGTGTTGTGATTGGGTTGATGAATTGATTCTATGTAGCATATTTAGTTGTGTAGTGTGGAGAAAAGAATAAGAATCATCAATATATGTATATGTGTAGTGTGGCCGAATGTAGGTCATATTGCATGACAAGAATGGGTTATGGTTGTGTTCTCGGGTTTGGGACTGTTTTCGGGAAAATTGGAGCAATTGTTGGATTGTTGGAAATATTGTGTAAATTGTTTAAAATGTCCTTGAATATTGTTGGTATGGGTTCGGGTTGGTATTTGAATGTATGAGCGGCGATGTGGCTTGAATGTAAGCCGTCGAATTGAATATTATGAATGTTGTTGAATGATGTAAAAGAGAGTTATTAATGTTATATTGCCTTTCGGATTGGTCATTGGGGTTGCTAGGTTGGTTATTGTTGTTGATTTGGCCGAGTTAAATTCTCGGGGTTGGCCTATTTACAGGGGAAATGCTGCCCAAATTTCTGTAGAATTGAGTGTTAGTTTGGAATAAATTGCCTAGGTGCCTATGGCTAATGTTTGATATTCGTTGACGTATTTGTAGACCGTGGGGAGCCCGAGGCGTAGGTTGGGATTAGCTTGAGTTGGGCTAGCTTGGAGTGCGTACGAGGTATGCAAAGCTCAAACCTTCCTTCTTTTGGCATGCCTTAGTTATAAATAAGCTATGTCACGAGCCTCGAGGAAATTCTAAATTCGCAATCCGAGCACGTTATGACTCTTATATATATATTTCTTGGCATTCGTATGTTTGATGTGATGAAATACGAACCCTTATGTCTTCGAAATAATTGATTTCCAAATGTTGCACAAAAAGTTTTGTTAAGAATTCCGTAACTATGGACGCCGTATCTTTCACAGAAAGGCTCGGATTGCTCCAATATTTTCGTAGGAGTTTGCATGGCGTATGATGAGTATGTTTTCCATAGGCGGGCCCGGCTCGGGTCGATACCCGTCCGTGGGTCCCGAGACTTTCCTTTATGTAATTCGGAGGACTCTTGAAAGAATTTGGTATGACTATTATTTCGATTCTCAAGTATGGTCATTTTACTTATAATTGAGTCCATGATAATGATTTTATGCATATGGTTACTCACGACTCTGCTCGTGCGTTTTGTTATATCTTTCGCCGAGTCCTGGGCCGGTTCTGTTGTCGTGCGCAGTTTGATATACTCCGGTGTTATGCTGTGTTTATGGTTCACTGAGCCACTCGCTAGAGGGTCGGGTTCCACGTATATTTGGTGTTATGCTGTGTTATGATGTGTGACGGGGATACGGAGATTTGAAACCTTCTGGTGTTATGCTGTGTTATGGCGCCATCGATGGGCAGGCGACCATATTTTCTGTGCCCTATGCATGACTTATATTTCGAAAGTAAACATTTTGATTTTGGGCTTGCACTTATTTTCTGTACTTCTATTTCGTTTATGCCTCAGATTTGTTTTCTGTATCTTCTGCTTTGCATACTCAGTACATATTTCGTACTGACCCCCTTTCTTCGGGGGCTGCGTTTCATGCCCGCAGGTACAGACGCACAGTTTGGTGATCCACCAGTTTAGGACACCCTCTTCTGCTGTTTGGAGTGCTCCTCTTATTCCGGAGCCTACATTTTGGTATATATATTTGTTCGTTGCATATGTATATATTTGTTCAGGGGTACGGCGGGGCCCTGTCCTGCCATATGATTCGGTTGGTCTGTTTAGAGGTCTGTAGACGTATATGTGGGTTTGTGCCTACTTCTGTACAGGTGTGTTTGTATGATCCCACTCGCCATGGCAGCCTTGTCGGCGTGCATTTGTATTTGTTTTGGGCCGTTGCGCCATTTGATAGCCTTGGCGGCTTCTGATATATATATATATATATATATATATATATATATATGGTTGTGTTGAAATGTGTCTGACACAGTTTGATATAATGTGAGGCAGCGTGTGATATTTGTGACCGTATACGCTATCTGTATGTGATTCGGATTGGATGAGTGTGTTCGGGTGCCCAGTTCGGGCACTAGTCACGGCCTACGGGGTTGGGTCGTGACAGAAGTGGTATCAGAGCAGTTCGTCCTCGGAATGTCTACAGGCCGTGTCTCGTAGAGTCTTGTTTATCGGTGTGTCGTGCACCACATCTATAAATAGGAGGCTACAGGACATTTAGGGTATTACCTTTCTTTGAATCTTAGATCGTGCGATAGAGCTGTGCTTTTAGGATGACTCTTTTCTGACCGGTTGTTGTGTTTTTCAGTGATGCCTCCAAAGAAGGCAACGGCTGCCCAGAAGGGCAAGACGGTGGTAGGAGAGACTAGTCAGGTGCAGAGAGTTACCCGGGCTCGTGCTCAGGATTTGCCCGATGTTGTGCCCCAGTCGGAGGGTTCTGCTACACCACCGGAGGAGCCTGGAGCAGGTCCATCATTAGCTCCAGACGCTCCAGCGCCCGAGCCTCCAGCTCCTCAGCCAGGGGCGGAGGATAGGACGTTGAGGGAGGCCGTACAGTTGTTGACGACTTTGGTGGCGGGACAGGCTCGCAGACGTAGGCCGAGAGGTGATGATGATGATGACAGGCGTGATAGCCTGAGGGTTCGTGATTTTCTGACATGTAGTCCCCCAGAGTGTTTCGGGTCTAACCCCGAGGAGGACCCCCACGACTTCATTCGGGGGATGAGGCGCTCATTGGGACTGGTTAGGGCTTCAGAGACCGAGTCCGTTGAGTTAGCCTCTCACAGATTACGAGATGTTGCGGCTAATTGGTATGAGTCCTGGGAGCTGTCCAGAGGTTAGGGTGCTTCCCCAGCTACATGGGACGAGTTTGTGGCCACTTTTCTCCGCCACTGTTTGCCCCCGGAGTTACGAAGGGCGAGGGTTGACAGATTTTTGCAGCTGCGGCAGAGAGGTCGGAGTGTTCGTGAGTATAATTTGGAGTTTGATTCTCTAGCTCGGTATGCACCTACTATAGTAGCGGATATGGTTGACCGGATGCACCGGTATGTGATAGGGTTGGACCCCTACTTGGTTGACAGCTGCATGGCGATAGCATCACAGACTGATATGGACATCGCCCGATTACAGGCTTACGCTCAGGGGATGGAGGACCGGCATAGGGCGGAGCAGCCCAGCATGGATCGAGATAGGAGACGGTTTAAGAGGTCCAGATCAGCAGCATATTCTGGAGATTTTCGAGGCGGGCAGCCTCAGTTACAGCAGTCAGGAAGATATCCTCATCCATCAGGCCAGGGTACACAGCTCACCGGTAGACGATTTGATAGTGCAGGACTATCTGGGGCCGGCCAGAGGTCCAGAGCACAGGGTTCGCAGTTAACCGGAGGTTCCAGCCAGTTCAGACCACCCAGACCCTGTTGTTCTTATTGTGGGAGGTCGCACCCAGGGGAGTGTTACCGAGCCACCGGAGCCTGTTTTTCTTGTGGCCGTCAGGGCCATATCATGCGAGATTGTCCGTTGGCGAGTGGTTCTGGTGGTACAGTTCAGCCGACGGGATCAGCCGCTGGTTCATCCTCTACTCCTTTAGCTGCACGTCCTGCGGGACGAGGTGCGCCGGCACCGGCGGGCCGCGGCCGAGGCCGTGGCGGGGTTTCAGATTCTAGCGGTCCTTCGAACCGTATATATGCATTGGCTACCCGTCAGGATCAGGAGGCTTCGCCAAATGTTGTTACAGGTACCTTACTGGTTTTCTCCCGATCTGTATATGCACTGATTGATCCTGGTTCTACTTTATCATATATCTCTCCACTTGTTGCTAATAAAATTGGGATAGAATCTGAGCCGATAGAGCCTTTTGAGGTAGCTACACCAGTAGGGGATTCTGTTATAGCCAGACAGGTTAATCGAGGTTGTTCGGTGGTTATTTGTGGCCGCTCCACTAAGGAAGATTTGGTAGAGCTTGATATGACTGAGTTCGACGTTATTATGGGTATGGATTGGCTAGCTTCTTGTTATGCTAATGTTAATTGTCCAAAGAAGGTAGTCCGTTTCCAATTCTCAGGTGAACCAGTTGTAGAGTGGGCAGGTAATACAGCATCGCCAAGGGGTAAGTTTATTTCATACCTCAAGGCAAGAAAAATGATCAGGAAGGGCTATATTTATCATCTGGTCCGTGTACATAATTTAGAAGCAGAGGCACCGAATCTTCAGTCAGTCCCAGTGGTTAATGAAATCTTAGATGTATTCCCAGACGAGCTTCCAGGTCTTCCCCCCGAGCGGGTGATAGAGTATGCTATTGATCTGTTGCCAGATACTCAGCCTATATCTATTCCTCCGTACAGAATGGCACCTGCTGAACTGAAGGAATTAAAGGAGCAGCTGAGAGATTTATTAGAGAAAGGCTTTATTCGGCCCAGTACATCACCCTGGGGAGCTCCGGTATTATTTGTGAGAAAGAAAGACGGCTCGCTGCGGATGTGTATTGATTACAGGCAGCTGAATAAGGTAACCATTAAGAATAAATACCCCCTCCCCAGGATTGATGATTTGTTTGAACAGTTGCAGGGTGCCAGGTGTTTTTGGAAGATAGACCTGCGGTCAGGCTATCATCAGGTGCGGGTACGAGAGGCTGATATTCCTAAGACAGCATTCAGGACCCGTTACGGGCATTATGAATTCAGAGTGATGTCTTTTGGGCTGACTAATGCCCCAGCGGTATTTATGGACCTGATGAATCGGGTATTCGGGCCGTTCTTAGACATGTTCGTGATTGTATTTATCGATGACATTTTGGTTTATTCACGATCAGAAGCAGAGCATGCAGATCATTTGAGAACAGTACTTGGCACACTCCGGCGCCATAATTTATATGCTAAATTTTCTAAATGTGAATTCTGGCTGTCTTCAGTGGCATTCCTGGGGCATATTATTGGAGCGGATGGCATCCGGGTGGATACCCATAAGATCGAGGCCGTAAAGAGTTGGCCTAGACCTATGACGCCTACGGAGGTGCGTAGCTTTCTGGGGTTGGCCGGTTATTACCGGAGATTTGTAGAGGGATTTGCTTCGATTTCAGCGCCTTTGACAAGGCTGACTCAGAAGGGAGATAAGTTTCAGTGGTATGCTGCTTGCGAGCGTAGCTTCCAGTTGCTGAAAGAGAAGTTGACTACAGCTCCAGTCCTGACTCTTCCTGAAGGTCCAGATGGGTATGTTATTTATTGTGATGCCTCTGGTATGGGTTTGGGGTGTGTATTGATGCAGCACGGTAGGGTTATAGCTTATGTTTCCCGGCAGCTCAAAAAGCACGAGAGAAATTATCCCACTCAGGATTTGGAGCTAGCCGCGGTGATTCATGCTTTGAAGATGTGGAGACATTATTTATATGGGGTTCACGTTGATATTTATACAGATCATAAGAGCCTCCAGTACATCTTCAAGCAAAAGGAGCTGAACTTGCGGCAGAGGCGGTGGTTAGAGTTGCTGAAAGATTATGCTGTTGATATTCTATACCATCCTGGGAAAGCTAATGTCGTGGCAGATGCACTCAGCCGTAAGTCCATGGGCAGTTTAGCGGACACGCCTTCAGAAAAGAAAGAAATGGTTCGCGATATCCATCAGCTGGCTAGTCTTGGAGTCCGCTTGGCCAATTCTGGAGATGCTGGGATTTCTGTTCGAGGAGTGGCAGAATCCTCTATTCTGGGTGAGATAAAGCGGCGTCAGTATGAGGATCCTGTTCTGATACAGTACAGAGACGCAGCCCGTGAAAAGGAGAAGACCCCGTTTGAGATTACATCCGATGGAGTATTATTATACAGGGGCAGATTATGTGTACCTGACGTTGCGGGACTGCGGCGACAGGTTATGGGCGAGGCACATTATGCCAGATATTCTGTTCATCCAGGGTCGACGAAGATGTATCATGATCTTAGATGCCTGTATTGGTGGGATGGTATGAAAAAGGACATAGCAGAGTTCGTTGCCCAGTGCCCAAATTATCAGCAGGTGAAGATTGAGCATCAGAAGCCCGGTGGGTTATTGCAGGAGATGGAGATTCCGACGTGGAAGTGGGAGATGATTAATATGGATTTTATTGCAGGCTTGCCTCGCACTCCACGGAGGTACGACTCCATATGGGTTATCGTTGATCGGCTGACAAAATCAGCCCATTTTCTTCCAGTTCGGACTACATACTCAGCTGAAGATTATGCCAGGCTATATATTAAGGAGATTGTGAGACTTCACGGAGTTCCAGTGTCTGTTATCTCCGACAGAGGTGCCCAGTTTACAGCTAATTTCTGGAGATCATTTCAGGAGGGATTGGGGACCCAGGTGAGTCTGAGTACAGCATTTCATCCTCAGTCCGATGGACAGGCCGAGCGCACTATTCAGACGCTAGAAGATATGTTGCGTGCCTGTGTTATGGATTTCAGGGGTAGCTGGGATGATCATTTGCCGCTTGTTGAATTTTCTTATAACAACAGCTACCACTCCAGTATTCAAATGGCACCATATGAGGCTTTGTATGGCAGGAAATGCAGGTCGCCGATCGGTTGGTTTGATGTTGGGGAGACTGAATTAATTGGCCCAGATATAGTCCAGCAGGCAGTGGATAAAGTGAAACTTATCCGGGAGCACTTGTTAGCAGCCCAGAGTCGACAGAAATTGTATGCAGATAATCGCCGTCGACCTTTAGAGTTTCAGGTTGGAGATTGGGTGTTCCTGAAAGTGTCACCTATGAAAGGTGTTATGAGATTTGGCAAGAAAGGAAAGCTCAGTCCGAGACATATTGGGCCTTATCAGATTATTCGTAAAATAGGCAAAGTTGCCTATGAATTAGATCTGCCAGTTGATTTGGGAGCGGTGCACCCGGTATTCCATGTTTCTATGCTTCGTAAATATATTGGTGACCCTTCCAGAATCTTTCCTACAGGTGATATACAGGTCACCGAGGAGCTATCTTATGAAGAGCAGCCTGGAGCCATATTGGATCGTCAGGTAAGAAAATTGCGGAATAAAGATGTGGCTTCTGTTAAAGTGTTGTGGCGGAATAATAACTGAGAAGAAAAGACCTGGGAAGCTGAGGAGCAGATGAAGAAAAAGTATCCTCACCTATTTCTGGTACCTACAGGTAATCCAAATCCTTTATTTGACTATGTTGATTTGTGAATGACTTGTATGTGATGGCTATAAAAGAAACTCCCCCGAATTGTTAGTAAGACCCGTAGAATTAATCCAACATTCGAGGATGAATGTTCTAAAGGGGGGGAGGATGTTACGTCCCGTATTTTATACATTGGGACAATCCGGATTAACTATGATAAGTTAGGGCCTAGACCATTCCGGGACATGAAGTCGGGACTTTTGACCTTCGATTTTATTTTGAGACATAAGTTGTACATGAAATTGTGGGCATGGAACACTTAGGAAAGGTTGGGACCAAAAGTCATATACTTGGAAGTTGAAAATCATGCAAAAATAGGCCCTTTGGCCGTATGGCTTTGAAATTGGTCCCACACATTTTGTGGCCAATTTTAAATGGTCCAACACATGTGTGGGCCATGGACACTTGGAGGGTTCATCTAGGAGCTTAAAAGATGACTTCTAAGTCTTCTTCTATCATTCTACACTTAAAAAAAAATCAAGAAGTTGAAGAGCAACAACAACAACCTCTCAGCCAAACCCAAGAAAAACCAAGTCCAATTTTAGCCATCCCAAAAATATTTCTTTGGTGCAAATCCACTAATTGGAGGTCCCTAAGTAACGTGGAAATGTTGTTGGAGCGATCAAACCATCCGTCTAGTAGATCGCAAACCCTAGCCTATTTGTGGAGTTGAAGAAGAAAGGTAAGATTTGATCTTGTTTTATGTGTTGTGAATGTTTTATGCATGTTGTAGTATGTTAATATGGATGAAATTTGTGAAATATAGTAAGTTGGAGGTGAGCCGTGTATGGTGTGTATGGTCGTGTAGATGTGTGTGTTGTGATTGGGTTGATGAATTGATTCTATGTAGCATATTTAGTTGTGTAGTGTGGCGAAAAGAATAAGAATCATCAATATATGTATATGTGTAGTGTGGCCGAATGTAGGTCATATTGCATGACAAGAATGGGTTATGGTTGTGTTCTCGGGTTTGGGACTGTTTTCGGGAAAATTGGAGCAATTGTTGGATTGTTGGAAATATTGTGTAAATTGTTTAAAATGTCCTTGAATACTGTTGGTATGGGTTCGGGTTTGTATTTGAATGTATGAGCGGCGATGTGGCTTGAATGTAAGCCGTCGAATTGAATATTATGAATGTTGTTGAATGATGTAAAAGAGAGTTATTAATGTTATATTGCCTTTCGTATTGGCCATTGGGGTTGCTAGGTTGGTTATTGTTGTTTATTTGGCCGAGTTAAATTCTCGGGGTTGGCCTATTTACAGGGGATATGGTGCCCAAATTTCTGTAGAATTGAGTGTTAGTTTGGAATAAATTGCCTAAGTGCCTATGGCTAATGTTTGATATTCGTTGACATATTTGTAGACCGTGGGGAGCCCGAGGCGTAGGTTGGTGTTGTATCCCGTATTTTTGAACGTCAGATTATTTGCTGCGATGGGACCCACACATCGAGATTTTTTTGGGACATCTGAAAATTCATATGAATCACATATGAGAAGTTAAACACAACTCAAGAAGGACCCTTGGGCCAAATCAAAGTGAAAGTCCTCCAAACGAAGATTTTAAGAAAACATTTTCGGGTGATCTGACTTCAAGGGGAAAAAACGGTATTATAAGTTTGGAATTTGGAAAGGTACCAAGAACTAGAAGTTGTAGATAATTGAATTAGCTTTCCAACCATAGGTCGTGGGTCCCCAGGTGACGTCGGTACAAGGAGATATGAACGTTTTAAGGTCGAAAGGTCAGTGGGCTAGGCCCAACTCGGGAGTCGGTACAAGGAGATATGAACGTTTTAAGGTCGAAAGGTCAGTGGGCTAGGCCCAACTCGGGACCAAACCGAGTTGGCCCAAAAAAATAAAAAAAAAATAATAAGGCCCAAATTTGTGAGGCCCAACCGGCCATGGTTATGGCCCAAGCCCATATTACATAAAATTTGGTCAATAAATAAGATGACTAAGTCATCTTTATCACACAACCTCTAGAATATTCAAGAAGTTGAAGAACAAGAAAGAGAAGGAGAAAAGTTGAAGGCCATTTCTGCCAAGATCAAATTTCCAAGGAACAATTGATAAAAATTCTTCAAAAATCATTTTCTACCAAGTAAAGGGTGATTAACAAGGTGGATTTGTTGTTGGAGCAAGAAAAAATCAAAATCATACAAATTGTCAAGTTGTAGTCAAGTGAGAAGTTGAAGAAGAAAGGTGAGTTTTGATCTTGTTTTATGTGTTATATATGGTTTATATGTGTTGTAGTATGCTAAAATGGATAAAATTCATGAAGGAGAGAAATATAGTACATGGCCGTGTGTATGTATATATGTGTAGGAGTCATGCTTCAATTATTTTAATTAGTGTTTGGTTGTTATTGTTGTGAATGAGATGTGGAAAATGGAAGTTGAATGAATTTTGAGAAGTTGTAGTGTGTATGTTGGTGTTGGCCGTGTGGTTATGGTGAAAAAATGGAAGAGAATGAGTTAATTTTATTTAGTATGATGTTGTTGGAATATAGATTATGAGGTTGTTATTGTTTTCATTAAAGTTAGAAAGTTTTTGGAAGAAGTAGTAAGTTGATTGAATATGGAAGTTGTTAGTATTGTTGTTGTTGGAATTGTGGTTGATATTTTGGCCGGGTTTGAATTCCCGGGATTGTTGTTGATTGAAATTAGCCAAGTTGAACTTGGTGGGATGGAGTATTTATAGGGGAAGTGCTGCCGAAATTTCGGTAGCCAAATGTTTCCTTAAGAATTCAACTCTAAGTACCCTAATAAGAGTTTTGGTAAACATGACCAATTTGCAGATTTTGATGAGATTGCGACGTGAATTTGGAATAGCAAAAGGAGCGGAAAGAGGTATGTAAGGCTTGACTCTTCTTTCTATGGCATGTCTTAGATGTAATAAGTCGGGTACGAGCCTCGGGGACAACCCTAGCCCCCGGAATCCGCACCTAAAGTTTTCCACTTTTTGTTCAATAGAATTGAACTAGAAAGTGTGCAAATGATGGAAAGACCTCTTAAACCCTTAGAACTTGCATAAGTGGGACCCGATTACCCTAGGACCCTCACAAGTAATGACATGACACGTAATATATGTAAATCATATACGTCACCCCATCCGGCCCGAGGTGGGCCCGCTACTCTCGGATTTTTCCTTACAGTCTTGCTTGACTTACTTGAAGTGAATCCAAAGGGAACCTTTGATCCCGATTTCGATACCAAATGATAAATACTATGACTCCTCTAACGAGGGCACTTCCATGACGATAATGATAACAATGATGTTAGATAAGAGAATATGCCTATGATACGTACTACCAGAACGACTCTATGACTAAGATGACTAAGCTAAGTATCTTATGTAAACATGAAAATGATAAACTAATTTTTGAATCTTATTTATATTTCCTAGCTATGACTTTATTTTCTAAAAGATTTCAAAGTCTATGAACTTTCATCTATGATGCCCCGACTTCATTCTACGTTTACTTTAATATTATTCCCCGTTGGTAGTCTCACCTTAAAATACCCGTTCCTTCAAGGTGAGACAAAGCGATCACGAGTATTCTATAATATAATTGGAGGTCACCGACCTTACGTCACTCCGATGACTACATGATTCTTCTTTGGGCTTTCCTGCGTGCCTATGAGACATATGTATATAGGATACGTAAATGCATATAAGACATGTAAATGTATGTAAGATATGTGTATATATTTTTTTAAAACATGCACATGACGAAAGAGCTAGAGCGCTATAGACGCTGATGTACCTACACGACACACGTATATGTATATGATAAAAGAGCTAGAGCGCTATAGACGCTGATATATGTACATGATATATGCATGTGTATACGGGGAAAATGGAGGTAAGGGCAGAGCGTTATGAACGCATATCCACCTGATCAGTTGGCATTACATGAAATGATATCGTCCCGGACGCGGGATGCCCAGACGCGGGATGTGTATATTTATGGTTAAATGGATCGGCTGCCGACGCCTCGGCAATATGAGATGTCCTATTTTATATGTATATGTATATGAACAAGGAAAGATTCTTAAAGGAAAGCTAAGTACGCATAGCACCTGCCAAGGGTATATATATACAGGTTATGTTTCTATCCCAGGACATGTGTTGTAACTCTCTTATGTCATTATACATGATTCATATTTTCTGTATATTACTATTCATGCCTTACATACTCGGTACACTATTCGTACTGACGTCCCTTCTTGTGGACGCTGCGTTTCATGCCGCGCAGGTCAGCAGACAGGCGGATTTGATCCTTAGAAGCTCTACTAGCAGTGTTGACAGTGCTCCAGTTATTCCGGAGCCTCACTTCCTTGGTACTATTTTGTGTATATATATTCGGGCATGGCAGTACTCAGCCCTTTCTATATATAAGTGTACTACGTCTAGAGGTGTTTTGGCATGTTAATGTTGATGTATAAGTGATAACGAAGTTTATTAGTCTATGTTCAGAATGACGCCGCTAATGTTAATGTTCAAAAAAAAAATGGCTCTGTTTACATGGCTTACTAAGAGGTAAAGGTAAAACGATAGACAAGGGGTGCTCGGTACAAGTATCGGGTACTCGTCACGGCCCCTAGACGGGTCGTGACAGTTGGGATTAGCTTGAGTTGGGCTAGCTTGGAGTGCGTACGAGGTATGCAAAGCTCAAACCTTCCTTCTTTTGGCATGCCTTAGTTATAAATAAGCTATGTCACGAGCCTCGAGGAAATTCTAAATTCGCAATCCGAGCACGTTATGACTCTTATATATATATTTCTTGGCATTCGTATGTTTGATGTGATGAAATACGAACCCTTATGTCTTCGAAATAATTGATTTCCAAATGTTGCACAAAAAGTTTTGTTTTAAAGAATTCCGTAACTATGGACGCCGTATCTTTCACAGAAAGGCTCGGATTGCTCTGATATTTTCGTAGGAGTTTGCATGGCGTATGATGAGTATGTTTTCCATAGGCGGGCCCGGCTCGGGTCAATACCCGTACGTGGGTCCCGTGACTTTCCTTTATGTAATTCGGAGGACTCTTGAAAGAATTTGGTATGACTATTATTTTGATTCTCAAGTATGGTCATTTTACTTATAATTGAGTCCATGATAATGATTTTATGCATATGGTTACTCACGACTCTGCTCGTGCGTTTTGTTATATCTTTTGCCGAGTCCCGGGCTGGTTCTGTTGTCGTGCGCACTTTGATATACTCCGGTGTTATGCTGTGTTTATGGTTCACCGAGCCACTCGCTAGAGGGTCGGGTTCCACTTATATTTGGCGTTATGCTGTGTATGGAGTTATGCTGTGTTATGATGTGTGACGAGGATACGGAGATTTGAAACCTTCTGGTGTTATGCTGTGTTATGGCGCCATCGACGGGCGGGCGACCATATTTTCTGTGCCCTATGCATGACTTATATTTCGAAAGTAAACATTTTGATATTTTGGGCTTGCACTTATTTTCTGTACTTCTATTTCATTTATGCCTCAGATTTGTTTTCTGTATCTTCTGCTTTGCATACTCAGTACATATTTCGTACTGAGCCCCTTTCTTCAGGGGGCTGCGTTTCATGCCCGCAGGTACAGACGCACAGTTTGGTGATCCACTAGTTTAGGACACCCTCTTCTGCTGTTTTGAGTGCTCCTCTTATTCCGGAGCCTACATTTTTGTATATATATTCGTTCGTTGCATATGTATATATTTGTTCAGGGGTACAGCGGGGCCCTGTCCCGCCATATGATTCGGTTGGTCTGTTTAGTGGTCTGTAGACGTATATGTGGGTTTGTGCCTACTTCTGTACAGGTGTGTTTGTATGATCCCACTCGCCATGGCAGCCTTGTCGGCGTGCATTTGTATATGTTTTGGGCCGTTGCGCCATTTGATAGCCTTGGCGGCTTCTGATATATATATATATGGTTGTGTTGAAATGTGTCTGAGACAGTTTGATATAATTTGAGGCAGCGTGTGATATTTGTGCCCGTATACGCTATCTGTATGTGATTCGGATTGGATAAGTGTGTTCGGGTGCCCAGTTCGGGCACTAGTCACGGCCTACGGGGTTGGGTCGTGACAGTATTTCAAAGTACGGTCCGTATTTCTGATATATGGTATGTATTTCTTCTTCCTAAAATCAAACTTCGACAAAACGCATTCTCTTCGATTCGTTTATCCTCTAATCCTTCCAACACATGCCTAACCTGAACTTAAACATTTGTATTCTCAAGATGAACACGTCCAACCTTATAAAACCTTGAATATAATTCCGCTCTCCAAATCTATAGCAATCAACTCATGATGAAACTTAATGTATAAAAGTACGGTGTGTAACATTCTCCCCCTTTAGGAACATTCGTCCTCGAATGTTAAACCTTTAGAAGTTTACAAAATTTTCGGCAGAGTCTTCTCTATAAGCACACCACTAACAAACTGCCACACAACCCAACATTATAGTTAATGCCACACAGGGCTACAACAATCAATAACAACAATGGTCTTACACGACCAACAAAAGTAACTGAAAAATAATACATAACTGAAAACGATGGAGTCATGTTCTGCATCTGCTCTGGGGTCGGAAACAAATGAGGATATCTAAATTTCATATCTTCCTTGTCTTCCCAATTCATCTCTTCTACATTCTTATTCCTCCAGAGTACTTTTACGGAAGCTACATCTTTGGTTTGCAACCTACGAACCTGATGATCTAGAATAGTAACAGGGACTTCCTCATCTGATAACTGCTCTGTAATCTGGACATCATCTATGGGTACAACTCTGGAAGGATCTCTGATGCACTTGCAGAGCATGGATGTCACGACCAGACTAGGGGGCCATGACGGGTACCTGGAGCTAACTACCGAGCACCGCTCATAATGCTAATCATCATACCCAACCTGAACACATATACTCTCTAAGGCAACACATAACTATACATAAGTCCTCACGGCTGCAAAAATGATTTACAAGAATATACACTGATGTATCCCTGAGACACCTATTACCCACGAATCCGTATCTACGAGCCTCTACTAGAGTACTGAGACATAAGGACGGGACAGGCCCCCGTCGTGCCCAACTATATACACAAAATAATATATCAAAAATGGCACCTCCAAAATAGTGGAGTGCTCCTGTAAATCTGCTGAGTAGCTCCTAGGAATCTGGGCCACCTCCTTGTCTACCTGTGGGCATGAACATAGCTTCCAAAAAGAAAGGACATCAGTACGAACAATATACTGAGTATGTAAGTCATGAACAATAATAACACATCGAAGAGATAAGGAAACATCAAGTAAGGAAACAACCTGTAACTGAGTGTCCTTTAAGACGGAATAATGCATGCTAAATTACATCATATACAATATCATATGAAGTCTGCCCGACCATATAGGTACGGTGTGATCATCATTGGCCCGCGTCCGGGGTAACCATCTCATGCTGCCCGCTAGTGGTGTCTGCCCATGCCATCTAGACATGGTGTATATGCCACCTGCCTTAGTGGTGTCTGCCCGGCCATGTAGGCACGATGTAATCTCATTATTATATACTTATCATAAAGCATGCATAAGAACTCAAAGACAAGCTATAACTCTATCGAGGTGACGTAAGGTCGAGAACCCCTGATTCTATTATGGAGTAGTCATGATCATCATGCCTTGCCTTGAAGGAACTAGCATTATAAGGTGAGTCTAGCAACAATGAATAACATCAAGGAATAATTAGCTTCATAAGAATATCGTATCATAAGATTTGGTGTCGCTAGAGTTAGACTCATCATCATCATTGTCATATTCACAACGCATTTCTTATCTTTATTTCATGAGAAGCTCTTGATAATCATAGATGTCACGACCCAACCCCGTGGGCCGCGACTGGTGCCCAAGCTGGACACCCGTACACACTCACTTACCGGAATCAACATTCAAATGGCTTACCCAGATAAGAAGGTCAGACATCATCTCAAGCGGTCGCATACAAACAAATGTATCACACAGAAGCCGGTAAGGCTGTCGTAAAACACATCATCCCAAAATATATACATACAGGTATACATATAAGCCGTTAAGGTTGTCATAGCAAATGGGACCGCTCAAGACATAAATCACACGGATATAGCTGAACAGTAACTTTTCACAACCCACATGTATGTCTACAGGCCTCTAATACAGACAACAGAATCATATGACGGGACAGGGCCCCGCCGTACCCCTGAATATGTACATACATATATACAACGGAAGAGTCTATACTAGAATGTAGGCTCCGGAACAAGGGGAGCACTCAAAACAGCATAATAAGTGTACTAAGCTGACGGGTCACCGGAACGAGCGTCTGTACCTGCGGGGGTCAGTACGAAATATGTACTAAGTATATAAAGCATGAAAGACAATAATCTGAATCATAACTGAACTAAGAAGTATGGAAAACAGGTACAAAAATCAGTATACCAAACGCTTACTTTTGATACACAAGTAATGCATATCAAAATCATGCATAGGGCTTAGGAACGTGGTCGCCCCTCCCGTCATCGGCGCCACAGTACATCATACTCCAGAAGATTTCATATCTCCGTACAACCCCGAAACACATCATAACATCATAGCACATCATACGCCATAACACATCATAACGCCGTATATAAGCGGTACCCGGCCCTCTAGCGAGGGACTCGGGAAACCGTAACACATAATACTGCCGAATATAACATAGTGCGCACGATGACAAACCGGCCCGGGACTCGGCGAAAGATGTAAATACAGTATGCACGAGCAGAGTAGTGAGAAACTATATGCAATTTAAAAACATTATTATTTTAGACTCAACAAATAAGTAAACCAACCAACACTCGAGGGTTAGGACGATAATTATGTTAAATCCCTTCAAAAGTCGTTAGAGTCATACAAAGGGAAGTCTCGGGGACCACGGACAGGTAGCAACCCAATCCGAGCTCGCCTACGAAAGTTACAAACATAATTCGCCTTAGAACTCCCTAAGAACGTATCGGAGCGATCCGAGCTCGTCTAAGAAAGTTAGAGACATTATTCGACATAAGACTTTTAAGAATAAAAATTCTGTATACACGTTCTTTATCCAATGATACAAAAGATCTAAGGACCATAGTTCGATTATACTAGGAATGTAACGTCAAGAAATGAATAAGAATCGTCGACATGCTCGGATCTTATGAATGGAGTTACCCCGAGGCTCGTTTCATAGCTTACTTGCAACTAGGACATGCCAAAAGAAGGAAAGGGTAAGCTTTACATACCTTGTCCGCTCCTTAAGCTAACCTGAACTTATGCCTCGGGTTTCCCAAAATCTACAACAACACCAATGAATATCAAGCATTAACTATAGATCTTAAGAGTCTAATTCTAAACTAATCACTTTGTTTATAAAAATTTCGGCAGCATCTCCCCTGTAAATACAACCACCCCGAGAATTCAACTCGGCCAAATTATCAACAACAATACCAACAACCATATTAACAACATCAACAATTAATCCAAAACACATTCTAACATTAGCAACTCCCTTTTACATAATTCGACGGCATTCCATTTACATTCACTTCAACTACATACAATCAAGCCAACACCAATGCTCGCACATTCAAATACTAATCCGAAACCATTTAAACAAAATTCAAGAACATTTCAAACAATCCGCACAACATTCAAAACAATCCAACCAAAACTCCTTTCCACCCGAAACCTTCCAAATGCAACAAGAACAACAACAACACATTTCCTTCTTTCAAATTCATGAGCTATACCAACAATTCACATGCTAGCAACATTATTTGCCATAAATACAAGAAGTGGTTTTAAAATCATATTAGCTTCTAAAACAACTCTCCAACAATTACAACTTCAACTAGAATTATTAAACTTTCACTTCCATCATAGAATCCATTACAACAACAACCAAAATACTAAGTAAAATTAATTCATCCTTTCTACACAACACCTACACCTACACGGCTACAACATAACATCCATATTTTCATGAATTCCATCCATTTCTACATACTACAACATGCACAAATCACTTCTAACACATAGAAAAGGAGATTAAACCTTACCTTTTCACCACACTTCTCACTTGGCTAGGGTTATGAATTTGCAACAAGGAGTGGTTTAATTGCTCCAACAACTATCTCACGTTAAAGAGGACCTTCCAATTAGTAGAAATGCTAGAAGAAAATAATTTTTTGATCAATATTGTTCGACCTCAATTTTGGGTCACCATGGCCGAATGGCTCCTCTTGTTCTCTCCAAGTTTCTTGAATTTTCTCAATTGTGAAGATGATAAATGTGATGAATTTTTCATCTTTTATGTGCTTATATTAGGCTTCCATGTGGGCCTTGGCCCACTCCAACTTGGACGGCCACATGGCCCTTTTATTTCAAGACCATTATTTTTTTTTGTTTTGTAATTCATGAAAAATTATTTTCCTAATTCCAAATTTGCCCTTAGCCTTCCCCAATATTACCATGAACCACCTTGTGAATTTCCCTTTTTACCCCTAGCCTTTCTTAATATTCCCGCATCAATAATTTTCATAAACAACTTGTGTTTCCTAAACAAGATCAAAATATAGCCTTGCCCTTAACTTCTCGCAATTATCTTGAAAGATCCGAATGTAAAAAATACGGGATATAACATCATCCCCCCCCTTTAGATCATTCATCCTCGAATGTTGAATTAGTCTTATAGGGTCTTATAAATATTTCGTGGGAATTTCCTTTATAACTATCACACCCAATCCACTTATCAATCAACATAACCAATTCAGAAATTTAAATTACCTGTAGATATCGGAAACAAGTGAGGGTACTTCTTCTTCATCTCTTCTTCAGCTTCCTAGGTCACCTCCTCCCTGTTATTGTTCCGCCTCAATACCTTAATAGAAGCCACATCTTTATTACGCAGTCTTCACACCTGACGATCTAGTATGGCTATCGGCTGCTCTTCTTAGGATAACTCCTCTGTCACCTGAATGTCATCTATGAGAAATATTCTGGAAGGGTTACCTATACATTTGTGAAGCATCGACACATGGAAGACCGGATGCACTGCTTCTAAATCAGATGGTAAGTCTAATTCATAAGCGACCTTGCTTACCTTGCGGATGATCTGATAAGGTCCAATATATCTCGGACTAAGCTTTCCCTTCTTGCCGAATCTCATTACACCTTTCCTGGGTGACACTTTCAGAAATACCCAATCGCCAATCTGGAATTCTAAAGGTCGACATCGATTATCCGCATATGATTTCTGTCGACTCTGAGCTGCTAGTAACCGTTCCCGAATAAGCTTCACTTTATCCACTTCTTGTTGAACCATGTCTGGACCAATTAACTTAGTTTCGCCAACATCGAACCAACCGATCGGTGACCTGCACTTCCTGCCATACAGGGCCTCATACGGTGCCATCTGGATGCTAGAATGGTAGCTGTTATTATAAGCAAACTGAATGAGTGGCAAATGGTCATCCCAGCTACCCTTAAAGTCAATAACACAGGCCCATAGCATATCTTCTAATGTTTGAATAGTACGCTCGGCCTGTCCGTCAGACTGCGGGTGAAATGTGGTACTAAGACTTACCCGGGTCCCCAATCCTTCTTGAAATGATCTCCAGAAGTTAACTGTAAACTGAGCACCTCTGTCGGATATAATAGATGTGGGAACTCCGTGAAGTCTTACTATCTCCTTAATATATAACAGTAGGTGGTCCTGACTGGGAGAAAATAGGCTGATTTTGTCAGCCTATCAACAATAACCCATATGGAATCATACCTTTATGGAGTGCGTGGTAAACCTGTAATGAAATCCATATTAATTGTTTCCCACTTCCAAGTCGGAATCTCCATTTCCTGTAACAACCCACCAGGCTTCTGATGCTCGATCTTAACCTGTTGGCAATTTGGGCATTAAGTAACGAACTCTGCGATGCTCCTTTTCATACCATCCCCCCAATATAAGCATCTGAGGTCATGGTACATCTTTGTTGATCCCGGAGGGACAGAATACCGAGCATAATGTGCCTCTTCCATAATCTGCCGCTGCAGCCCTGTAAAGTCAGGTACACATAACCTGTCTCTATATAATAATACTCCGTCAGGTGTAATCTCGAACGGGGTCCCCTCCTTATCAAGGCTGCATCCCTGTACTGTGCCAGAACAGGATCCTCATATTGGTGTCGCTTTACTTCTTCCATAATAGAGGATTCAACAACTTCTCGGACAGAAACTCCAGTATTTCCAGAATCGGCCAAACGGACTCCAAGACTGGCTAGCTGATGAATTTCACGAACTATTTATTTCCTTTCTGGCTGCACGTCAGTCAAGCTGCCCATAGACTTGCGAATAAGTGCATCGGCTACAACATTGGCTTTCCCAGGATGATATAAAATGTCAACGTCATAATCTTTCAACAACTCTAGCCACCTCCTCTGCTGCAAATTCAGCTCCTTTTG
Organism: Lycium barbarum; assembly: GCF_019175385.1. Lineage (NCBI taxonomy): Eukaryota > Viridiplantae > Streptophyta > Magnoliopsida > Solanales > Solanaceae > Lycium > Lycium barbarum. The sequence continues at coordinate 69,843,201 of NC_083339.1, forward strand.
CTTAAAGATGTATTGGAGGCTTTTGTGGTCCGTATAAATATCAACATGAACTCCATATAATTAGTGCCGCCATATCTTCAAAGCATGAATTACCGCTGCTAATTCCAGATCATGAGTAGGATAATTCCTTTCGTGCAGTCTGAGCTGCCAGGAGGCATAGGCTATAAATCTGCCATGCTGCATTAATACACAACCTATTCCAACACCGGAAGCATCACAATAAATAACATACCCGTCTGGCCCCTCGGGAAGAGTTAGAACTGGAGTTGTAATCAATTTTTCCTTCAGCAACTGGAAGCTTCGTTCACAAGCATCGATCCACTGGAACTTTGCTGCCTTCTGAGTCAGCTTCGTTAATGGTACTACAATCGAAGCAAAATTCTCCACAAGTCTCCTATAATATCCTGCCAATCCCACAAAACTTCGTACCTCAGTGGGTGTCGTAGGCCTAGGCCAATTCTTTACGGCCTCTGTTACATCCGGCAATTTTGCATGTTCGAAAAAAATTGAGATAACTTGACTTGTAATGAATAAGGCCATATTTGGACCTTACTTGGTATGAATGTGTTGGCTATGAATATATATTGGTGTGGAATAACGAAAGGAGGCCAAGGGCAAAAATTGGAATTTTGAAAATTTGCTTCATGAATTACAAAATGTAACCATTTGGACTCAAAAAAATATAAGAGAAATGAGGCCCAAAATGGGAGAGCCCAACCAGCCATAGGTTGGCCCAAGTCCATGGAATTAATTTCCATGTGATAATTAAGGATAAGGGACCATATTATATGCAAGTCATCTTTATCAATTAGAAGCTTCAAGAAAAATCAAGAACAAAAAAAAAAAGAGGCTCACGGCTAGAAAGAAACAAAAGGAAAGAAAGAAAAAAAAAATCTTGGAGCCTAATCTTGGGTTCAAAAATTCATTTCTTGTGGGATTATTACCAAGCTCAAGATTCTCTACAACATGGTATAATTATTTTGGCAAGAGGACAACTCTAGTGGCAAGTGAAGAATTTGAAGAAAAGGTAAGAATTTCATGCCTTTGTTATGTTATGGAAGGTGTATGCATGTTGTAGAGTGTGGAATTGAGTAAGGAGTATGAAACTTGTGTGTTATGTGTATGAATATGTGTTGGCCGTGTGGGAGGTTTTGACCGTGTATGTTGTATACTTATGATGAGTCGAATTTATGTTATAATCTAGTTGTGGTGATGATGGAATTTGTATTGGAAATGAAAGTTGAATGAATTAATGAAAGTTGGAAATTTTAGTGCATGGCCGTGTGGATGTATAAATATGTGTGTGTGGCCGTGTAGTGCTATATGTTGGAGAGAACATGGATTTGTTTTAATTAGTATGTTAATTGTGTGGTAATCTTGTGATGAAAATCAGAAAAAGTGTTGTTAATTGGTTGACGGAAAGTAGATGATTTTAGTATAGTTTATGTGATTATGGGAATGAAATTGTAAGAATATGCTATGGATGTTTATGCTAAAGATTGGAGGTTGCGGGTGAAATATGCCCTTCGTAGGAAACTTGTATATTGCGTATATCTTATGTATATTTGGTGAAAACGATATGATATGCCTCCGATTCATGTTGTAATGATCTTGATGAGTGATGAATATGAAAATGGTAAGATTGGGTTGGAAGTGTAAGGTCGGAATGAAAGATATTGTGCTATGTCGGAAAGATGGCTAGTAATGCCATATTGCATATTTTGTAATACTTGTTGTTGTTATTGATGTTGTTGTTGGGTGCTGTGTTGATATATTAAGCCAAGCTAAGTCTTGGGGATGATATATATATAGGGGAAATGCTGCCGAAATTTCGGTAGGCAAGTATGCAATGAAATTTGGAATCTTAAAGGCTCGAATTTGACAATTGGTAAACATGACCATTTGTAGATTCTGGACGAAATTGGGATTGAAGCTAAGCGAGCATAAGGCGCAACTGAGGTATGTAAAGCCTACCCCTTCATTCTTAGGCATGTTCTGAACATAATAGGCTCGGCCGCGAGCCTTAAATACGACTCCGTTCCTCGGAATTCGAGATGGAAATCCGCTCCAATTCCTTCAGTAAGATTGAATCCATTTCCTTATAACTTGTCTTCAAAGTGAACCTTAAGTATGCAACCTTCCTAAACGGAGTCGGAATACTTCCAAATCATTATGGACGACCTCATAAGGTCTACTATCTGTAATTTACGTACGCCTCCTCGGGTTGGTCCGAGGGGGGCCCACAAGGCCCGATACTTTCTGTATAACTTTAACTACTTTGTTTCTGTCCGCCTTTCTCAGACAACATCTGGATTAACATTCTAATCATGATATGATGATATTTTTCTATAAATCTTACAAAATGATTTTGACATCTGAAACTCTTACTCTGGTAATAATCTGTCGTGCCTTCCCAAGTAGGATATAGGCGCGTATTATGAACACTATCCGATTACTCTGATTTGACTCGCCGTTTGGCATACTTCAGTTTGATTGAGTCTGTATAATGATCTGTATGTATGTGGTTTCTTATTAATCTGTTCGTGGATGTCTCAATGCTTCCTTCACTGCGCCCGGGCCAGGTTCTGTTATCGTGCATACTCCTCTGCATTGTTCACCGCCTCCCTCGGTGTGCGGGCCGGGATCTGTTTATATCTGTATGATATTATGATTTGTGTATGGGGATGGCGGCCAGGATGGCATATGATCTGATTCTGTATGTCCACCGCGTCCCGTACTAAGAGGGCCGGGTTCTGTTACCGCGTCCCTCATGAGAGGGCCGGGATATGTATGTATGTATGTATGTATATGCTATATGTATCTGTATAAGCATATGACTCTGTATGACTCTGTATGACTCTGCATGCATGATTCTGTCCGTCCGTTTGGATCATACTTCTGTCTGTCCGTATGAATTATGATTCTGTCTGTTCGCCTGGACTATGATTCTATCCGTCCGTCTGGACTATGATTCTGTCTGTCCGTCTGGGTTGTGATTATGTCCGGTACATTTCTGTCTGTCCGTTCGGATTATGATTCTGTCCGGTATTCTTCCGCCTGTCTGTCTGAATTACGACTCTGTCCGGTATACCTCTGTCTGTTCGTTGGATTATGATTCCATTGGCTATACTTTCGTGCTTCTGATTCAGACTATGATTATGTTTGTTATATTTCCGCTTTACATACTCGGTACATTTTTCGTACTGACCCCCGGTTCTTCGGGGGCTGCGTTACATGCCCGCAGGTACAGACGCACCCGGTGATACGCCACCAGTCTAGGGCACAGATTCTGCTATTTTGGAGAGCTCCTTTGATCCGGAGCGTGTTCTTTTGGTATATATATCTTCTGACATCTGTATATTCTGTACGTATGGTAACTCTGGGTACGGCGGGGCCCTGTCCCGTCATATGACTCTGTATGTCTGTTAGAGGCCTGTAGATATGTATGTGGGTTACGGGTTACATCTGTTCAGGTAGGTGCGTATGATTTTGTGACTCTGTCTGTTATGTTAGCCTCATCGGCTTATGCAAAAGTTTCAGCATGCATATATATATATATTTTCGCGCGCGCCGTATCTGTATTGGCTTGAATCTGTAAACACCTATTTGAAATGTTCTCTCTGGTACGCTGATTCTGTCAGGTAGGTACGTATGGGTATCCAGTTAGGATACCAGTCGTGGGCCACGGGGTTGGGTCGTGACAGATGTGGTATCAGAGCGGTTTGTCCTCGGAATGTCTACAGGCCGTGTCTAGTAGAGTCTTGTTTATCGGTGTGTTGTGCACCACATCTATAAACAGGAGGCTACAGGGCATCTAGGATGTTACCCTTCTTTGGATCTTAGATCGTGCGATAAAGCTGTATGGTTAGGATGTTGCTTCCCTACGAATTGCTGTATCTACAGCGGGGCTCCAAAAGAGCATCAGTGTAAGTATTTGGGGAAAATGTTTCTGACCCTCTTCCTGCAGATGATTGTAGATTGACAAGAATGAAGAGGACTGCTTCTGATGATGGGGGTGCTAAGAAGGCCCCTAGGATATCACCAGGACCGAGTAGGCAGATCCCCAGCTACTCGATTGAGACAGACCCTTCGGAGGATCTAGAGACAATTCCTCCGGAGTTTCTGATTCCCCGAGCAGAGGATCCCAGAGAAGATAGTTATGATACTGACCCTTCGGAGGATCCGGCGATGATATCTCCAGAGCTTCTTACTCCCAGGGAGGAGGATGGCCATGATGCAGATCCCCCCGAGCATTCCTCTAGGACGCCGGAGGAGGAGGTTTCCGGGGATGTGCCAGTAGCTCCTGTGATAGAGCACTATGTTAGACAGGCTTCCCCGGAGAGTGTTACGCCCTATTCCAGTCCATTGTCCTGGCCATCAGTGAATCAGGAATTGCCGGGCTACCTATACTCCTCTGATTCGGACGCAGGTAATAGCGGGGGCCAGGCGAGTGGGGGCCAGACAGATGATGATGATGATGGACACAGTTCCCACGGCAGCTCCCCAGGTTAGACCCGAGATTGATCATTACGAGTACATAAGTTTCCTAGAATTTCCGATGTGTGTATGATTTCTGTAAAATAGTATTCGATGACGACGACGAAAAGTTTAAAAGGATTAAAGACCTAGTGGTTAAAAGCAAGGGTGACTGAGATGTCTCCACTATTAGTGTGAATCTAGAAACCCCAGATGAAGGTGAATATTGAAGATTCAGAAAGACAACATGGTAATTGTATGGTATAGCCCGGGGTGGGACCCACTACGAGAATTTTTCAAAAATTTACTAAGATCCCGATCTGCCCTAAATTACGTGGCAAAGGTCGTGCGGGGCAGTCGACGAAATTACACTAGCCTTAACGCGTCAAAACGGGTGAAAGTTTCGAGGTTAAGCGTGCTAAGGCTAGAGCAATTCTGGGATGGGTGACCCCCTGGGAAGTATGCAAGAATTTTATATATTCCGATATAAGAGACGAATGGAAAGTTAAGATAGCCCGAGTGGGGTTAGAATATGCGAGATGGTTGAAGATCATAAAAGGCCACACAGCACGCGATCAGATAGATTAGAGAAGTAACAGAAAGAACGGTACGGCTTGGGAATTAGAATAGGTTTGAACGATGTTTTGGGATAATGTGTGGCCTAGTTGAAAATAAATATGTATGCACATATGAATGTGTATGATGCTTTATCTGTGATCGTACTAGTGAATACGTGTGTCCCCGCGACCGGTGCTAGAATGCGAAAGACTCCAATTGAATAAGGGTACCGAGCTCCAAGTAACCACAACAAAGGTAAATGGTACAAATGTTATCAGGTAGGCTGTTGTCATCCCATCTATCTGTTAAGTTTGGAAAGTTCCAGTATAATGATATTGGAAAGGAAAGAGACTAAGGGAAGCAAAAGCAAAAAGGTCAAACATTAGGAGGAGACGAAGGGTAGGAAATATGACCGAGTTGAACCTCCGGAAAAGGATGGAGTATGGTTATATGAAACGAGGTAAAAGTGTGTGGGGTCTGAGAAACTGACTTAAACAAGCAAGACCAAAGGGTGCAATACCGCTCGGAAATTGAGCGAATTTGAATAATGGTCGGAGACGTTCACAAGTAAGATATTAGTAAATGTATATGTATGTGTGTGATTTTCGTCTGATACCCATATGGATCAAGAGCCGAGTCCCGGCGACTGACGTTGTGATAAACGAAAGGTCTTACTAAACCGAATACACGAAACGAAGAGGAGGTGAGGACACGAATGTTGTCAAAGAATAGAAAAACCCCGATTACCTTACAACTCGGTTTAGTGCGACGATATCTGAAAAAGAAAAATGAGTATGGATAGTAGGAAAGATGAAGGATAAGAGATGTGATTAAGCAAAACTTTCGAAAGGGTCGATAAGCGACACGTAAGACGATTTATATGACAATTTGACGAACAAGTTTATGAATGAGTGAACAGGTTTCGATCAGATAACCTGTGATACAATGGTCGGGGCGAATAACGAAATGGCGACAAAGGGAAATTTTCGTAAATCACTGGAGCCTTAATAGGAGTGGTCTGGTCCTAATCAAAACTCTGTTTGCTGTATTTCTGCACCTCTGATTCTGATGAGGCTCTGTCTATTAAGCCTCTGTACTTCTGAATCCGATTACGTTTCCGTCTGATATGCCTCTGTCCGACTGACTCTGGATATGAATCTGTCTGATATATCTCTGTATGTCTAACCCTGATTACGAGTCTGTCTAACACATCTCTGTATGTCCGACTCTGATAACAAATCCGTCTGATATATCTCTGTACGTCTAACTTTGATCACGAATCTGTCTAATACATTTCTGTCCGTCTGACTCTGAACACGGATCTATCTGACATACTCCCATACGTCTGATTCTGACTACGAATCTGTCCGCCATAGTTTAGTACGTCTGCCTCCGATTGCGAATCCGTCCGATATGCTTCTATGCGCCCGATCCCAGTTGTGAATCTGATTGGTATGACATGGGGATACTATGATATGGTAAGGAACCGAGGAGTGTAACAAGAAGGGATATGGATTATGATGTCTGAAAATCTTAGACGGAAAGGAAGAAGGGACACAATGTTTGTGAAAGAGCGAAAAACATTCATCTGTTACTAGAATACAATTCATGGCCCAGCGATTATCTGGGATATAAGAAAACACGTTATGAGAGCATATGAGTCAGTAATGTGAAGAATTACTCCGCCATATTGGTAAAGAGTCCGCATCGAAAAGTCGACAAAGGACGATTATAAAAAGGACCCTCCCGAAATAGTATGACGCCCCACGAGGTCAATTTAACATTCGAGGACGAATGTTTTAAAGGGGGGGAGGATGTTACATCCGGCATTTTTGCATGTTCGAAAAAAATTGAGATAACTTGACTTGTAATGAATAAGGCCATATTTGGACCTTACTTGGTATGAATGTGTCGGCTATGAATATATATTGGTGTGGAATAACGAAAGGAGGCCAAGGGCAAAAATTGGAATTTTGAAAATTTGCTTCATGAATTACAAAATGTAACCATTTGGACTCAAAAAAATATAAGAGAAATGAGGCCCAAAATGGGAGAGCCCAACCGGCCATAGGTTGGCCCAAGTCCATGGAATTAATTTCCATGTGATAATTAAGGATAAGGGACCATATTATATGCAAGTCATCTTTATCAATTAGAAGCTTCAAGAAAAATCAAGAACAAAAAAAAGAGAGAGGCTCACGGCTAAAAAGAAAGAAAAGGAAAGAAAGAAAAAAAAATATTCTTGGAGCCTAATCTTGGGTTCAAAAATTCATTTCTTGTGGGATTATTACCAAGCTCAAGATTCTCTACAACATGGTATAATTATTTTGGCAAGAGGACAACTCTAGTGGCAAGTGAAGAATTTGAAGAAAAGGTAAGAATTTCATGCCTTTGTTATGTTATGGAAGGTGTATGCATGTTGTAGAGTGTGGAATTGAGTAAGGAGTATGAAACTTGTGTGTTATGTGTATGAATATGTGTTGGCCGTGTGGGAGGTTTTGACCGTGTGTGTGTGTGTGTTGTATACTTATGATGAGTCGAATTTATGTTATAATCTAGTTGTGGTGATGATGGAATTTGTATTGGAAATGAAAGTTGAATGAATTAATGAAAGTTGGAAATTTTAGTGCATGGTCGTGTGGATGTATAAATATGTGTGTGTGGCCGTGTAGTGCTATATGTTGGAGAGAACATGGATTTGTTATAATTAGTATGTTAATTGTGTGGTAATCTTGTGATGAAAATCAGAAAAAGTGTTGTTAATTGGTTGTCGAAAAGTAGATGATTTTAGTATAGTTTATGTGATCATGGGAATGAAATTGTAAGAATATGCTATGGATGTTTATGCTAAAGATTGGAGGTTGCGGGTGAAATATGCCCTTCGTAGGAAACTTGTATATTGCGTATATCTTATGTATATTTGGTGAAAACGATATTATATGCCTCCGATTCATGTTGTAATGATCTTGATGAGTGATGAATATGAAAATGGTAAGATTGGGTTGGAAGTGTAAGGTCGGAATGAAAGATATTGTGCTATGTCGAAAAGATGGCTAGTAATGCCATATTGCATATTTTGTAATACTTGTTGTTGTTATTGATGTTGTTGTTGGGTGCTGTGTTGATATATTAAGCCAAGCTAAGTCTCGAGGATGTTATATATATAGGGGAAATGCTGCCGAAATTTCGGTAGGCAAGTATGCAATGAAATTTGGAATCTTAAAGGCTCGAATTTGACAATTGGTAAACACGACCATTTGTAGATTCTGGACGAAATTGGGATTGAAGCTAAGCGAGCATAAGGCGCAACTGAGGTATGTAAAGCCTACCCCTTCATTCTTAGGCATGTTCTGAACATAATAGGCTCGGCCGCGAGCCTTAAATACGACTCCGTTCCTCGGAATTCGAGATGGAAATCCGCTCCAATTCCTTCAGTAAGATTGAATCCATTTCCTTATAACTTGTCTTCAAAGTGAACCTTAAGTATGCAACCTTCCTAAACGGAGTCGGAATACTTCCAAATCATTATGGACGACCTCATAAGGTCTACTATCTGTAATTTACGTACGCCTCCTCGGGTTGGTCCGAGGGGGGCCCACAAGGCCCGATACTTTCTGTATAACTTTAACTACTTTGTTTCTGTCCGCCTATCTCAGACAACATCTGGATTAACATTCTAATCATGATATGATGATATTTTTCCTATAAATCTTACAAAATGATTTTGACATCTGAAAGTCTTACTCTGGTAATAATCTATCGTGCCTTCCCAAGTAGGATATAGGCGCGTATTATGAACACTATCCGATTACTCTGATTTGACTCGCCGTTTGGCATACGTCAGTTTGATTGAGTCTGTATAATGATCTGTATGTATGTGGTTTCTTATTAATCTGTTCGTGGATGTCTCAATGCTTCCTTCACTGCGCCCGGGCCAGGTTCTGTTATCGTGCATATTCCTCTGCATTTTTCACCGCGTCCCTCGGTGTGCGGGCCGGGATCTGTTTATATCTGTATGATATTATGATTTGTGTATGGGGATGGCGGCCAGGATGGCATATGATCTGATTCTGTCTGTCCACCGCGTCCCGTACTAAGAGGGCCGGGTTCTGTTACCGCGTCCCTCATGAGAGGGCTGAGATCTGTATGTATGTATGTATATGCTATCTGTATCTGTATAAGCATATGACTCTGTATGACTCTGCATGCATGATTCTGTCTATCGGTTTGGATCATACTTCTGTCTGTCCGTATGAATTATGATTCTGTCTGTTCGCCTGGACTATGATTCTATCCGTCCGTCTGGACTATGATTCTGTCTGTCCGTCTGGGTTGTGATTATGTCCGGTACATTTCTGTCTGTCCTTTCGGATTATGATTCTGTCCGGTATTCTTCCGCATGTCTGTCTGAATTACGACTCTGTCCGGTATACCTCTGTCTGTTCGTTGGATTATGATTCCGTTGGCTATACTTCCGTGCTTCTGATTCAGAGTATGATTATGTTTGTTATATTTTCGCTTTACATACTCGGTACATTTTTCGTACTGATCCCCGGTTCTTCGGGGGCTGCGTTACATGCCCGCAGGTACAGACGCACCCGGTGATACGCCGCCAGTCTAGGGCACAGATTCTGCTATTTTGGAGAGCTCCTTTGATCCGGAGCGTGTTATTTTGGTATATATATCTTCTGACATCTGTATATTCTATACGTATGATAACTCTGGGTACGGCGGGGCCCTGTCCCGTCTTATGACTCTGTATGTCTGTTAGAGGCCTGTAGATATGTATGTGGGTTACGGGTTACATCTGTTCAGGTAGGTGCGTACGATTTTGCGACTCTGTCTGTTATGTTAGCCTCATCGGCTTATGCAAAAGTTTCAGTATGCATATATATATATATATATTTTCGCGCGCGCCGTATCTGTATTGGCTTGAATCTGTAAACACCTATTTGAAATGTTCTGTCTGGTACGCCGATTCTGTCAGGTAGGTACGTATGGGTATCCTGTTAGGATACCAGTCGTGGGCCACGGGGTTGGGTCGTGACAGCCTCGATCTTCTGTGTATCGACCCGAATACCATCTGCTCCAGCGATATGCCCTAAAAATGCCACTAAAGTCAACCAGAATTTACATTTGGAGAACTTAGCATATAATTTCTGTTGCCGGAGTGTTCCGAGTACTGTCCTCAGATGATCTGAATGCTCGTCTGATTGTGAATAAACCAGAATATCATCAACAAAGACAATCACGAACATGTCTAGGAACGGCCTGAATACTCGATTCATCAGATCCATGAACACTGCTGGAGCGTTAGTTAGCCCAAAAGACCTCACTCTAAACTCATAATGCCCATATTGGGTCCTGAACGCAGTCTTCGGAATATCTGCCTCTCTTACCCACACTTGGTGATAGCCCGAGCGCAAATCTGTCTTCGAAAAATACTTAGCACCCTGCAACTGGTCAAATAAATTATCAATCCGGGGAAGGGGATATTTATTCTTTATGGTCACCTTGTTCAGCTGCCTGTAATCAATGCACATCTGTAGCGACCCATCTGTCATCCTTACGAACAGTATTGGTGCTCCCCAAGGTGATGTACTGGGTCTGATGAAGCCTTTCTCTAATAAATCCTTCGACTGCTCCTTCAATTCCTTCAGTTCTACAGGTGCCATTCTGTAAGGAGGAATAGATATAGGATGGGTATCTAGCAGCACATCTATCGTAAACTCTATTTCCCGTTCAGGAGGAAGGCCTGGAAGCTCATCTGGAAATACATCTTGAAATTCATTAACTACTGGAACTGACTAGAGAGTAGGTGCTTCCGCTTTAATATCATGCACGCGAACCAAATGATAAATATACCCCTTCTGAATCATCTTCCTAGCCTTGAGGTATGAAATAAACTTACCGACGCTGTATTTCCTGCCCACTCTATAACTGGTTCCCCTGGAAATTGGAAGCGGACTACCTTCTTCTGACAGTCAACGTTGGCATAACAAGAGGCTAACCAATCCATGCCCATAATAACATCGAATTCTGTCATATCCAGCTGTATCAAATCGGCTTTGGTGCCACGGCCACATATAATTACTGAACAATCTCTATATAACTGCCTTGCTATAACATAATCCCTAACCGGTGTAGCTACCTCGAACGGTTCAGCCGGTTCAGGTTTTATCCCAATCCTACTAGCGACAAGGGGAGAAATATACGACAAAGTAGAGCCAGGATCTATCAATGCATACACATCTCGGGAAAAGATCAATAGTATACCTGTAACCACGTTTGGTGACACCTCCTGATCCTGTCGGCTGGCCAAGGCATATATGCGGTTCAAAGGACCGCTAGAACTGGAAACTTCGCCTCAGCCTAAGCGACCTCTTTATGGTTTCTAATTTCTCCACCTACTCTAATTTCCTTTAGACTTCCCTAACTTCTCATTTGTCCCTTATGTTTACCTTTATGGAATCTTTAGTACACTTCCCAGGGGGTCACCCATCCTAAAATTTCCCTCACTCCCGCACGCTTAACCTCAAAATTCTGATGAAATTTAGTGCGTTAATGCTGATATGATTGCGTCCAATTCACCGTATGACCTTTATCACGTAATCTAGAGTAAGTTAGTGTCTTCACAACTTCTAAAATATTCTCGTAACGTGTCTCCCTCCAAACTGGATAGGATCTTTTACTTTTCTGACTATGCAATTATCGTAATAGTCTTTTAAATCCTCAATATTCACTTTTCATATGTATGTATGACTACCTTTCATCCGGGGTTTCTAGATTCCTACTGGTGGCGGAGACACCTTAGTCGCCGTTACTTATAAATACTAGATCACCGGCCCCATTGGGTTTCCGCTCGCCGCTATTAAATAATGCTCTACGGAAGTTACACATACATAGAAAGTTCCAAAGCGAGCTCATATACCTGTAGCCGACCGGTCTCTAGTCTGATCTGGTGGGATACTATGTGAAGTGTGCTCCTCATCATCGTTTGCCCACCATCCGCTCGTCTGGCCTTCGTCATCGGTCACATCTGAATCTGAAGAGTATAGGTAACTGGGCAATTCCTGGTTTACTGACGGCCAGGAAAGGGGACTGGAGTAGTCCGTAACACTCACTGGGGAGGCCTGTCTAACGTAGTGCTCCACCACAGGAGCAGCTGGCATAGCCACGAAAATTTCCTCCTCCGGTGTCCCAGAAGAATACTCGGATGGATTTGTATCGTAACTGTCCTCTGCGGGGTCCTCCTCCCTGGGAGTCAGGAACTCTGGGGGAATCATCGCCAGGTCCTCCGAAGGATCAATCTCAATAGAATAGCTGAGGCTCCTCTTACTCGATCCTGGAGATACTCTAGGGGCCTTCTTAGCCCCCCACTATCTGAAGCTAACCTTTTCATCTTTCGTCTCCCTACAATCACCTGCAGGAAACAGAATCAGGAGCGATCTTCCTAGATACTTACACTATTGCTCTCTTCTGGGCATCGCTATAGATACAGCAATTCGTTAGAGAGGAACCATCCTTATAATACAGCTCTATCGCACGATCTAAGATTGAAAGAAAGGTGACATCCTAAATGTCTTGTAGCTTCCTGTTTATAGATGTGGTGTACAACACACTGATAAACAAGACTCTACTAGACACGGCCTGTAGACATTCTGAGGACGAACCGCTCTCATACCACTTTTGTCAGGACCTAACCCCGTGGGCCGCGACTGGTGCCCAAGCTGGACACCCGTACACACTCACTTACCGGAATCAGCATACAAATGGCTTACCCAAATAAGAAGGTCAGACATCGTCTCAAGCGGTCGCATATAAACAAATGTATCTCACAGAAGCCGGCAAGGCTGTCGTAAAACACATCATCCCAAAATATATACATACAGGTATACATATAAGCCGTTAAGGCTGTCATAGCAAATGGGACCGCTTAAGACATAAATCACACGGATATAGCCGAACAGTAACTATTCACAACCCACATGTATGTCTACAGGCCTCTAATACAGACAACAGAATCATATGACGGGACAGGGCCCCGCCGTACCCCTGAATATGTACATACATATATACAACGGAAGAGTCTATACTAGAATGTAGGCTCCGGAACAAGGGGAGCACTCCAAAACAGCAGAATAAGTGTACTAAGCTAACGGGTCACCGGAACGAGCGTCTGTACCTGCGGGGGTTAGTACGAAATATTTACTGAGTATATAAAGCATGAAAGACAATAATCTGAATCATAACTGAACTAAGAAGTGTTACATCCGGCATTTTTGCATATTCGAAAAATTCGAGATAACTTGACTTGTAATGAATGAGGCCATATTTGGACCTTACTTGGTATGAATGTGTCGGCTATGAATGTATTGGTGTGAAATTACGAAAGGAGGCCAAGGGCAAAATTGGAATTTTGGAAACTTGCTTAATGAATTACAAGATTAAGCCATCAATTTGGGCTCACAAAATAATAAGAAAGTGAGGCCCAAAATGGGAGGCCCAACTGGCCATACATGGCCCAAGTCCATGGAAATTAATTAATTTCCATGTGACAATATATAGTCATCCATATCCTTAGAACATTCAAGAAATCAAAAGAAAAATTGAGAGGAAAAAAGAAAAAGGCTCACGGCCAAAGAGAAAGAGAAAGAGAAAAAGAAAAAAAAATTCTTGGAGCTTGATTCTTGGTTCAAAAATCCATCTCTTTTGGAATTTCTACTAAGCTCAAGATTCTCTTCAAGGTGATATAATTATTTTGGCAAGAAACTACCATTTGTGGCAAGTGGAAGAGTTGAGAAAAGGTAAGAATTTTACCATTTTTAAACCATGGAATATATGTATATATGTTGTAGTGTGTGGGAATGAATGAAAAGCATAAAAATTTTGTGTGCTGTGAATGTGTGTGTATGGTCGTGTGTGTGTATGATGGTGTAGTTGAGATGTGTTGAATTTTGTATTGTAATCTAGTTATGGTTATGGTAGAAATTGTATTGGAAATGAAAGTTGAATGAATTGGTGGAAGTTGGAAAATATAGAATATGGCCGTGTGGTACCATGTTAATGAGGGAAGATGAACTAAATTTCTCTAGTAGGTTAATTGTGTTATTGTGAAGTGAATGAAAGAATAATGGTTCTTGTTGTCATGGAAAAATAGTTGTTAAGTTGTTGTAGGAAATTATGCAAGTTTATTGTAACTTATGTAAATGTGGAAATGAAAGTAGTAAGAGGCAAATTATGATTATCATTGATGAAGTTGGAAGATAGAAGTATGTCATGAACATGTTTGCTAAAAGATTGGAAATTGTGGATGAATTATGCCTTTGGTAGGAAGCTTGTATATTTTGTATACCTTAGGTATATTTGGCGAAAACGATATGATATGTCTCCGAATCATGTTGTAATGACCTTGATAAGTGATGAATATGAAAATGGTAAGATTGGTTGGGAAGTGTAAGGTCGGAATGAAAGATATTGTGTTATGTCGGAAAGATGGCTAGTAATGCCATATTGCATATTTTGTAATACTTGTTGTTTTTATTGATGTTGTTGTTGGGTGTTGTGTTGATATATTAAGCCGAGCTAAGTCTCGGGGATGTTAAATATATAGGGGAAATGCTGTCGAAATTTCGGTAGGCAAGTATGTAATAAGTTTGGATTCTTGAAAAGCTTGAATTTGACATTTGGCAAACTTGACCATTTTTAGATTCTAGACGAAATTGGAATTGAAGCCAAGCGAGCATAAGGCGCAATTGAGGTATGTAAAGCCTACCCCTTCATTCTTAGGCATGTTCTGAACATAATAGGCTCGGCCGTGAGCCTTAAATACGACTCCGTTCCTCGGAATTCGAGATGGAAATCCGCTCCAATTCCTTCAGTAAGATTGAATCCATTTCCTTATAACTTGTCTTCAAAGTGAGCTTTAAGTATGCAATTTTCCTAAACGGAGTAAGAATACTTCGAAATGATTATGGACGACCTCATAAGGTCTACTATCTGTAATTTACGTACGCCTCCTCGGGTTGGTCCGAGGTGGGCCCACAAGGCCCGATACTTTCTGTATAACTTTAACTACTTTGTTTCTGTCCGAATTTTCTCAGACAACATCTGGATTAACATTCTAATCATGATATGACTATATTTTTCTATGAATCTTACAAAATGATTTTGACATCTGAAAGTCTTATTCTGGTAATAATCTGTCGTACCTTCCCAAGTGATATATAGACGCGTATTATAAATACTGTCCGGATACTTTGATTCGACCTGCCATTTGGCCTATTTCAGTTCCATTGAGTCTGTATGATGATCTGTATGTATGTGGTTTCTCATTAATCTGTTCGTGGATGCCTCAACGCTTCCTCCACTGCGCCCGGGCCAGGTTTTGTTATCGTGCATATTCCTCTACATTGTTCACCGCGTCCCTCGGTGTGCGGGTCAGGATCTGGTTATATCTGAATGATATTATGATTTGTGTGTGGGGATGGCGGCCAGGATGGCATATGATCTGATTCTGTCTGTCCACCACGTCCCGTACTAAGAGGGTCGGGTTCTGTTACCGCGCCCCTCATGAGAGGGCCGGGATCTGTATGTATGTATGTATGTAGGTGCTGTCAGCATTTATATAAGCACATGACTCTGTATGACTCTGTATGCATGATTCTGTCCGTCCGTTTGGATCATACTTCTGTCTGTCCGCATGGGTTATGATTCTGTCTGTTCGTCTGGACTATGATTCTGTCTGTCCGTCTCGACTATGATTCTGTCTGTCCGTCTGGATTATGATTCTGTCGGTCCGTCTGGGTTATGATTCTGTCCGGTACATTTCTGCCCGTCCGTTTGGATTATGATTCTGTCCGCTATATTTCTGTGTTTCTGATTCAGACTATGATTATGTTGTTATATTTTCGCTTTACATACTCTGTACGTTTTTCGTACTGACCCCCGGTTCTTCGGGGGCTGCGTTACATGCCCGCAGGTACAGATGCACCCGGTGACACGCCGCCAGTCTAGGGCTCAGATCCTGCTATTTTGGAGAGCTCCTTTGATCCGGAGCGTGTACTTTTGGTATATATCTTCTCACATCTGTACATTCTGTATGTATGGAAATTCTGGGTACGGCGGGGCCCTGTCCCGTCATATGATTCTGTATGTCTGTTAGAGGCCTGTAGATATGTATGTGGGTTACGGGTTGCTACGATTCGGGTAGGTACGTACGATTTTGTGACTCTGTCCGTTATGTTAGCCTCATTGGCTTATATGTAATTTCAGTATGTTTGGATATGTGTACGTTATAGCGCGCGCTGCATTTGTATTGGCTTAAGTTTGTATACAGCTAGTGTGAGTTATCTGTCTGATGCGCCAATTCTGGTAGGTAGGTACGTATGGGTATCCAGTTAGGATACCAGTCGCGGCCCACGGGGTTGGGTCGTGACAGAAGTGGTATCAGAGCGGTTAGTCCTCGGAATGTCTACAGGCCGTGTCTAGTAGAGTCTTGTTTATCGGTGTGTTGTGCACCACATCTATAAACTGGAGGCTACAGGGCATCTAGGATGTTACCCTTCTTTGGATCTTAGATCGTGCGATAGAACTGTATTAGTAGGATGATCCCCTCCTAACGAATTGTTATGTTTTCAGCGATGCCTCCGAAGAAAGCGACAGCTGCCCAGAAGGGCAAAGCGGGGGTGGAGGTAGGACAGACCAGCCGGGCCCAGAGAGTTACCAGGGCCAGTGCGCGGCCAGTACTTGAGGATGAGCCCCTGTCAGCCGGTTCTGTTACACCGCCCTTATCAGAGGAGATTTGAGCAGCAGCAGCTACTGATCAGAGGGCGGCTCCACCGCGAGCTCCCGGGGTTCCAGTGCCCGAGCCTCCAGCTCCACAGCCAGGGGCGGAGGACAGGGCCATGCGAGATGCGGTTCAGTTATTGACCACACTGATGACAGAGCAGGTTCGCAGGCATGGATTTGGGGGTGGTCGTGCGGACAGATATGAAAGCTCCAGGGCTCGTGAGTTCTTGACATGTAATCCTCCAGAGTTCTCCGGGATAAAACCCGAAGAGGACCCCCAGGAGTTTGTCAGGAAGATGGAGAGCACGATACGGTTGATTAAGGCTTCGCCGACTGAGTCCGTCGAGTTGGCTTCGTATCGGTTATATGAGGTAGTGGCGAACTGGTATGAGTCCTGGCAGCTATCCAGGGGTGACGATGCTCCCCCAGCAATATGGTTCGAGTTTACTAAGGCCTTTCTTGATCATTTTCTACCTCCAGAGCTGCGGAGAGCTAGGGTTGATCGATTCTTGAACCTGAGACAGAACGGTAGAAGCGTTCGAGAGTATAGCCTAGAGTTTGACTCACTGGCTAGGTATGCACCCGCTATAGTAGCTGAGATGGCCGACAGGGTGCACCGGTACGTGATGGGGCTGGACCCTTATTTGATTGATAGTTGCCTGGCGGTGGCTTCTCAGCCAGGGATGCATGTTGCCCGGGTACAGGCGCACGCCCAGGGCATGAAGGACCGACGTACGGAACGTCGGCCTGATAGGGGCCACGACAGGAGCCAGCCTAAGAGAGCCAGATCGGCTGGGTATACGAGGGAGTTTTAGAGTGGGTTTTCTCAGCGGCAGGGTAACAGGTATTCGTCCCAGCCAGTACACAGCACACCCCCACAGTTTTCGGGCCAGAGCTCCAGAGTTCCAGACTCACAGGCGAGCAGAGGTCCCGGTCAGTCGAGGCCACCCATGCCTCCGTGCTCCTACTGCGGGAGGCTCCACCCGGGGGAGTGTTATCGCGCTACAGGCGCTTGTTATTTTTGTGGCAGCCCAGATCATCGTGTGAGAGAGTGCCCGCATAAGGGTGGTTCAGGCTCAGTCCAGCCTACTGGTCCGTTGCTGGCTCATCTTCTCCTTCGGCAGCCATACGCCCCACAGGGCGAGGAGCACCAGCACCAGCGAGTCGTGGCAGAGGTCGAGGTGCAGTTTCTGGTTACAGCGGTCCTTCGAACCGCGTATTTGCTTTGACCGGCCGGCAGGACCCAGGAGCGTCTTCAAGTGCACACCCAGGTATGTTAGTGATTTTTTTTCTTGAGGGATATGTTTATGGATGGGTCTATACTTTATTGCATTATGTGATTTTCTTCTTCTGGGTATTAGTAAGAGTAAGGTAATTGTTAACTTGATTGACATTGAGGATTCGGAAGGGCGATATGATAATTGTATGGTTTAGCCCGGGGTGGGACCCACTATGAGAATTTTCCGAAAATTTACTAAGATCCCGATCTGCCCTAAATTACGTGACGAAGGTCGTGCGGGGCAGTCGACGAAATTATACTGGCCCTAATGCGTCCAAACGCATGAAAGTTTCGAGGTTAAGCGTGCTAAGGCTAGAGCAATTCTGGGATGGGTGACCCCCTGGGAAGGATACCACAATTTTCACAAGTGTAAATATAAGATGTAAATGGAAATTTGGGGTAACCTAACGGAAAAGAGAATGTGTGGAATAGCTAGTACACTTACAGGAGTCGCGCAGACCGAGGTGGACTAAATGGGCGAAAAGAAAAAGTACAATACCGCTCGGGAAATTGAGCGAATTTGAATAACGGTCGGAGACGTTTGCAAATAAGATATTAGTAAATGTATATGTATGTGCATGATTTTCGTCTGGTGATCATATGGATCAAGAGCCGAGTCCCGGCGACTAATGTTGTGATAGACGAAAGGTTTTACTAAACCGAATACACGAAACGAAGCGGAGGTGAGGACACGAATGTTGTCAAAAGATAGAAAAACCCCGATTACCTTACAACTTAGTCTAGTGCGACGATATCTGAAAAAGAAAATGAGCATGGATAGTAGGAAAGATGAAAGATAAGAGATGCGATTAAGCAAAACTTTCGAAAGAGTCGATAAGCGACACGTAAGACGATTTGTATGACAATTTGATGAACAAGTTTATGAATGAGTGAACAGGTTTCGACGAGATAATCCGTGGTACAATTGTCAGGGTGAACAATGAAATGTCGACAAAGGGAAATTTTCGGAAGTCACTGGAGCCTTAATAGGAGTGGTCTGATGCTAATCAAAACTCTCTCTGTTATACTTCTGCACTTCTGACTCTGATGAGGTTCTGCCTATTACGCTTCTGTCCGATATACTTCTGTACGATTGACTCTGAATACGAATCCATCTAATACATCTCTGTATGTCTGACTCTGATCACGAATCTGTCTGGTACATCTCTGTACGTCTAACTCTGAACACGGATCTGTCTATTATGCCTCTGTACTTCTGGACCCGATTACGTTTCTGTCTGATCCGCCTCTACACGTTCAACTCTGATTACGAATTTGTCTGATATACCTCTGTACGTCTGATTCTGATCACCGATCCGTCTGACAAATTTTCATACTTCTGACTTTGACTACGAATCTGTCCACCATAGTTCAGTACATTTGACTCTGATTATGAATCTGTCCAATATGCTTCTATGCATCCGACCCCAGTTATGAACCTGTTTGATATGACGTGGTATTATGACAACGTTGTAAGTACCGAGAGGTGTGACAAGAGGTAAAAGACGTTGAGGGCAATTGTAACGTGGAAAAGGATTTTGACGGGAAGAAAGGAACCTCCCCGAAGTGTTACGAGACCCCATAAGGTAAATTTAACATTCGAGGACGAATGTTTTAAAGGGGGGGAGGATGTTACATCCGGCATTTTTGCATAATAAAAAAATTCGAGATAACTTGACTTGTAATGAATGAGGCCATATTTGGACCTTACTTGGTATGAATGTGTCGGCTATGAATGTATTGGTGTGAAATTACGAAAGGAGGCCAAGGGCAAAATTGGAATTTTGGAAACTTGCTTAATGAATTACAAGATTAAGCCATCAATTTGGGCTCACAAAATAATAAGAAAGTGAGGCCCAAAATGGGAGGCCCAACTGGCCATACATGGCCCAAGTCCATGGAAATTAATTAATTTCCATGTGACAATATATAGTCATCCATATCCTTAGAACATTCAAGAAATCAAAAGAAACATTGAGAGGAAAAAAGAAAAAGGCTCACGGCCAAAGAGAAAGAGAAAGAGAAAAAGAAAAAAAAATTCTTGGAACTTGATTCTTGGTTCAAAAATCCATCTCTTTTGGAATTTCTACTAAGCTCAAGATTCTCTTCAAGGTGATATAATTATTTTGGCAAGAAACTACCATTTGTGGCAAGTGGAAGAGTTGAGAAAAGGTAAGAATTTTACCATTTTTAAACCATGGAATATATGTATATATGTTGTAGTGTGTGGGAATGAATGAAAAGCATAAAAATTTTGTGTGCTGTGAATGTGTGTGTATGGCCGTGTGTGTGTATGATGGTGTAGTTGAGATGTGTTGAATTTTGTATTGTAATCTAGTTATGGTTATGGTAGAAATTGTATTGGAAATGAAAGTTGAATGAATTGGTGGAAGTTGGAAAATATAGAATATGGCCGTGTGGTACCATGTTAATGAGGGAAGATGAACTAAATTTCTCTAGTAGGTTAATTGTGTTATAGTGAAGTGAATGAAAGAATAATGGTTCTTGTTGTCATGGAAAAATAGTTGTTAAGTTGTTGTAGGAAATTATGCAAGTTTATTGTAACTTATGTAAATGTGGAAATGAAAGTAGTAAGAGGCAAATTATGATTATCATTGATGAAGTTGGAAGATAGAAGTATGTCATGAACATGTTTGCTAAAAGATTGGAAATTGTGGATGAATTATGCCTTTGGTAGGAAGCTTGTATATTTTGTATACCTTAGGTATATTTGGCGAAAACGATATGATATGTCTCCGAATCATGTTGTAATGACCTTGATAAGTGATGAATATGAAAATGGTAAGATTGGTTGGGAAGTGTAAGGTCGGAATGAAAGATATTGTGTTATGTCGGAAAGATGGCTAGTAATGCCATATTGCATATTTTGTAATACTTGTTGTTTTTATTGATGTTGTTGTTGGGTGTTGTGTTGATATATTAAGCCGAGCTAAGTCTCGGGGATGTTAAATATATAGGGGAAATGCTGTCGAAATTTCGGTAGGCAAGTATGTAATAAGTTTGGATTCTTGAAAAGCTTGAATTTGACATTTGGCAAACTTGACCATTTTTAGATTCTAGACGAAATTGGAATTGAAGCCAAGCGAGCATAAGGCGCAATTGAGGTATGTAAAGCCTACCCCTTCATTCTTAGGCATGTTCTGAACATAATAGGCTCGGCCGTGAGCCTTAAATACGACTCCGTTCCTCGGAATTCGAGATGGAAATCCGCTCCAATTCCTTCAGTAAGATTGAATCCATTTCCTTATAACTTGTCTTCAAAGTGAGCTTTAAGTATGCAATTTTCCTAAACGGAGTAAGAATACTTCGAAATGATTATGGACGACCTCATAAAGTCTACTATCTGTAATTTACGTACGCCTCCTCGGGTTGGTCCGAGGTGGGCCCACAAGGCCCGATACTTTCTGTATAACTTTAACTACTTTGTTTCTGTCCGAATTTTCTCAGACAACATCTGGATTAACATTCTAATCATGATATGACTATATTTTTCTATGAATCTTACAAAATGATTTTGACATCTGAAAGTCTTATTCTGGTAATAATCTGTCGTACCTTCCCAAGTGATATATAGACGCGTATTATAAATACTGTCCGGATACTTTGATTCGACCTGCCATTTGGCCTATTTCAGTTCCATTGAGTCTGTATGATGATCTGTATGTATGTGGTTTCTCATTAATCTGTTCGTGGATGCCTCAACGCTTCCTCCACTGCGCCCGGGCCAGGTTTTGTTATCGTGCATATTCCTCTACATTGTTCACCGCGTCCCTCGGTGTGCGGGTCAGGATCTGGTTATATCTGAATGATATTATGATTTGTGTGTGGGGATGGCGGCCAGGATGGCATATGATCTGATTCTGTCTGTCCACCACGTCCCGTACTAAGAGGGTCGGGTTCTGTTACCGCGCCCCTCATGAGAGGGCCGGGATCTGTATGTATGTATGTATGTAGGTGCTGTCAGCATTTATATAAGCACATGACTCTGTATGACTCTGTATGCATGATTCTGTCCGTCCGTTTGGATCATACTTCTGTCTGTCCGCATGGGTTATGATTTTGTCTGTTCGTCTGGACTATGATTCTGTCTGTCCGTCTCGACTATGATTCTGTCTGTCCGTCTGGATTATGATTCTGTCGGTCCGTCTGGGTTATGATTCTGTCCGGTACATTTCTGCCCGTCCGTTTGGATTATGATTCTGTCCGCTATATTTCTGTGTTTCTGATTCAGACTATGATTATGTTGTTATATTTTCGCTTTACATACTCTGTACGTTTTTCGTACTGACCCCCGGTTCTTCGGGGGCTGCGTTACATGCCCGCAGGTACAGATGCACCCGGTGACACGCCGCCAGTCTAGGGCTCAGATCCTGCTATTTTGGAGAGCTCCTTTGATCCGGAGCGTGTACTTTTGGTATATATCTTCTCACATCTGTACATTCTGTATGTATGGAAATTCTGGGTACGGCGGGGCCCTGTCCCGTCATATGATTCTGTATGTCTGTTAGAGGCCTGTAGATATGTATGTGGGTTACGGGTTGCTACGATTCGGGTAGGTACGTACGATTTTGTGACTCTGTCCGTTATGTTAGCCTCATTGGCTTATATGTAATTTCAGTATGTTTGGATATGTGTACGTTATAGCGCGCGCTGCATTTGTATTGGCTTAAGTTTGTATACAGCTAGTGTGAGTTATCTGTCTGATGCGCCAATTCTGGTAGGTAGGTACGTATGGGTATCCAGTTAGGATACCAGTCGCGGCCCACGGGGTTGGGTCGTGACAGAAGTGGTATCAGAGCGGTTAGTCCTCGGAATGTCTACAGGCCGTGTCTAGTAGAGTCTTGTTTATCGGTGTGTTGTGCACCACATCTATAAACTGGAGGCTACAGGGCATCTAGGATGTTACCCTTCTTTGGATCTTAGATCGTGCGATAGAACTGTATTAGTAGGATGATCCCCTCCTAACGAATTGTTATGTTTTCAGCGATGCCTCCGAAGAAAGCGACAGCTGCCCAGAAGGGCAAAGCGGGGGTGGAGGTAGGACAGACCAGCCGGGCCCAGAGAGTTACCAGGGCCAGTGCGCGGCCAGTACTTGAGGATGAGCCCCTGTCAGCCGGTTCTGTTACACCGCCCTTATCAGAGGAGATTTGAGCAGCAGCAGCTACTGATCAGAGGGCGGCTCCACCGCGAGCTCCCGGGGTTCCAGTGCCCGAGCCTCCAGCTCCACAGCCAGGGGCGGAGGACAGGGCCATGCGAGATGCGGTTCAGTTATTGACCACACTGATGACAGAGCAGGTTCGCAGGCATGGATTTGGGGGTGGTCGTGCGGACAGATATGAAAGCTCCAGGGCTCGTGAGTTCTTGACATGTAATCCTCCAGAGTTCTCCGGGATAAAACCCGAAGAGGACCCCCAGGAGTTTGTCAGGAAGATGGAGAGCACGATACGGTTGATTAAGGCTTCGCCGACTGAGTCCGTCGAGTTGGCTTCGTATCGGTTATATGAGGTAGTGGCGAACTGGTATGAGTCCTGGCAGCTATCCAGGGGTGACGATGCTCCCCCAGCAATATGGTTCGAGTTTACTAAGGCCTTTCTTGATCATTTTCTACCTCCAGAGCTGCGGAGAGCTAGGGTTGATCGATTCTTGAACCTGAGACAGAACGGTAGAAGCGTTCGAGAGTATAGCCTAGAGTTTGACTCACTGGCTAGGTATGCACCCGCTATAGTAGCTGAGATGGCCGACAGGGTGCACCGGTACGTGATGGGGCTGGACCCTTATTTGATTGATAGTTGCCTGGCGGTGGCTTCTCAGCCAGGGATGCATGTTGCCCGGGTACAGGCGCACGCCCAGGGCATGAAGGACCGACGTACGGAACGTCGGCCTGATAGGGGCCACGACAGGAGCCAGCCTAAGAGAGCCAGATCGGCTGGGTATACGAGGGAGTTTTAGAGTGGGTTTTCTCAGCGGCAGGGTAACAGGTATTCGTCCCAGCCAGTACACAGCACACCCCCACAGTTTTCGGGCCAGAGCTCCAGAGTTCCAGACTCACAGGCGAGCAGAGGTCCCGGTCAGTCGAGGCCACCCATGCCTCCGTGCTCCTACTGCGGGAGGCTCCACCCGGGGGAGTGTTATCGCGCTACAGGCGCTTGTTATTTTTGTGGCAGCCCAGATCATCGTGTGAGAGAGTGCCCGCATAAGGGTGGTTCAGGCTCAGTCCAGCCTACTGGTCCGTTGCTGGCTCATCTTCTCCTTCGGCAGCCATACGCCCCACAGGGCGAGGAGCACCAGCACCAGCGAGTCGTGGCAGAGGTCGAGGTGCAGTTTCTGGTTACAGCGGTCCTTCGAACCGCGTATTTGCTTTGACCGGCCGGCAGGACCCAGGAGCGTCTTCAAGTGCACACCCAGGTATGTTAGTGATTTTTTTTCTTGAGGGATATGTTTATGGATGGGTCTATACTTTATTGCATTATGTGATTTTCTTCTTCTGGGTATTAGTAAGAGTAAGGTAATTGTTAACTTGATTGACATTGAGGATTCGGAAGGGCGATATGATAATTGTATGGTTTAGCCCGGGGTGGGACCCACTATGAGAATTTTCCGAAAATTTACTAAGATCCCGATCTGCCCTAAATTACGTGACGAAGGTCGTGCGGGGCAGTCGACGAAATTATACTGGCCCTAATGCGTCCAAACGCATGAAAGTTTCGAGGTTAAGCGTGCTAAGGCTAGAGCAATTCTGGGATGGGTGACCCCCTGGGAAGGATACCACAATTTTCACAAGTGTAAATATAAGATGTAAATGGAAATTTGGGGTAACCTAACGGAAAAGAGAATGTGTGGAATAGCTAGTACACTTACAGGAGTCGCGCAGACCGAGGTGGACTAAATGGGCGAAAAGAAAAAGTACAATACCGCTCGGGAAATTGAGCGAATTTGAATAACGGTCGGAGACGTTTGCAAATAAGATATTAGTAAATGTATATGTATGTGCATGATTTTCGTCTGGTGATCATATGGATCAAGAGCCGAGTCCCGGCGACTAATGTTGTGATAGACGAAAGGTTTTACTAAACCGAATACACGAAACGAAGCGGAGGTGAGGACACGAATGTTGTCAAAAGATAGAAAAACCCCGATTACCTTACAACTTAGTCTAGTGCGACGATATCTGAAAAAGAAAATGAGCATGGATAGTAGGAAAGATGAAAGATAAGAGATGCGATTAAGCAAAACTTTCGAAAGAGTCGATAAGCGACACGTAAGACGATTTGTATGACAATTTGATGAACAAGTTTATGAATGAGTGAACAGGTTTCGACGAGATAATCCGTGGTACAATTGTCAGGGTGAACAATGAAATGTCGACAAAGGGAAATTTTCGGAAGTCACTGGAGCCTTAATAGGAGTGGTCTGATGCTAATCAAAACTCTCTCTGTTATACTTCTGCACTTCTGACTCTGATGAGGTTCTGCCTATTACGCTTCTGTCCGATATACTTCTGTACGATTGACTCTGAATACGAATCCATCTAATACATCTCTGTATGTCTGACTCTGATCACGAATCTGTCTGGTACATCTCTGTACGTCTAACTCTGAACACGGATCTGTCTATTATGCCTCTGTACTTCTGGACCCGATTACGTTTCTGTCTGATCCGCCTCTACACGTTCAACTCTGATTACGAATTTGTCTGATATACCTCTGTACGTCTGATTCTGATCACCGATCCGTCTGACAAATTTTCATACTTCTGACTTTGACTACGAATCTGTCCACCATAGTTCAGTACATTTGACTCTGATTATGAATCTGTCCAATATGCTTCTATGCATCCGACCCCAGTTATGAACCTGTTTGATATGACGTGGTATTATGACAACGTTGTAAGTACCGAGAGGTGTGACAAGAGGTAAAAGACGTTGAGGGCAATTGTAACGTGGAAAAGGATTTTGACGGGAAGAAAGGAACCTCCCCGAAGTGTTACGAGACCCCATAAGGTAAATTTAACATTCGAGGACGAATGTTTTAAAGGGGGGGAGGATGTTACATCCGGCATTTTTGCATAATAAAAAAATTCGAGATAACTTGACTTGTAATGAATGAGGCCATATTTGGACCTTACTTGGTATGAATGTGTCGGCTATGAATGTATTGGTGTGAAATTACGAAAGGAGGCCAAGGGCAAAATTGGAATTTTGGAAACTTGCTTAATGAATTACAAGATTAAGCCATCAATTTGGGCTCACAAAATAATAAGAAAGTGAGGCCCAAAATGGGAGGCCCAACTGGCCATACATGGCCCAAGTCCATGGAAATTAATTAATTTCCATGTGACAATATATAGTCATCCATATCCTTAGAACATTCAAGAAATCAAAAGAAACATTGAGAGGAAAAAAGAAAAAGGCTCACGGCCAAAGAGAAAGAGAAAGAGAAAAAGAAAAAAAAATTCTTGGAACTTGATTCTTGGTTCAAAAATCCATCTCTTTTGGAATTTCTACTAAGCTCAAGATTCTCTTCAAGGTGATATAATTATTTTGGCAAGAAACTACCATTTGTGGCAAGTGGAAGAGTTGAGAAAAGGTAAGAATTTTACCATTTTTAAACCATGGAATATATGTATATATGTTGTAGTGTGTGGGAATGAATGAAAAGCATAAAAATTTTGTGTGCTGTGAATGTGTGTGTATGGCCGTGTGTGTGTATGATGGTGTAGTTGAGATGTGTTGAATTTTGTATTGTAATCTAGTTATGGTTATGGTAGAAATTGTATTGGAAATGAAAGTTGAATGAATTGGTGGAAGTTGGAAAATATAGAATATGGCCGTGTGGTACCATGTTAATGAGGGAAGATGAACTAAATTTCTCTAGTAGGTTAATTGTGTTATAGTGAAGTGAATGAAAGAATAATGGTTCTTGTTGTCATGGAAAAATAGTTGTTAAGTTGTTGTAGGAAATTATGCAAGTTTATTGTAACTTATGTAAATGTGGAAATGAAAGTAGTAAGAGGCAAATTATGATTATCATTGATGAAGTTGGAAGATAGAAGTATGTCATGAACATGTTTGCTAAAAGATTGGAAATTGTGGATGAATTATGCCTTTGGTAGGAAGCTTGTATATTTTGTATACCTTAGGTATATTTGGCGAAAACGATATGATATGTCTCCGAATCATGTTGTAATGACCTTGATAAGTGATGAATATGAAAATGGTAAGATTGGTTGGGAAGTGTAAGGTCGGAATGAAAGATATTGTGTTATGTCGGAAAGATGGCTAGTAATGCCATATTGCATATTTTGTAATACTTGTTGTTTTTATTGATGTTGTTGTTGGGTGTTGTGTTGATATATTAAGCCGAGCTAAGTCTCGGGGATGTTAAATATATAGGGGAAATGCTGTCGAAATTTCGGTAGGCAAGTATGTAATAAGTTTGGATTCTTGAAAAGCTTGAATTTGACATTTGGCAAACTTGACCATTTTTAGATTCTAGACGAAATTGGAATTGAAGCCAAGCGAGCATAAGGCGCAATTGAGGTATGTAAAGCCTACCCCTTCATTCTTAGGCATGTTCTGAACATAATAGGCTCGGCCGTGAGCCTTAAATACGACTCCGTTCCTCGGAATTCGAGATGGAAATCCGCTCCAATTCCTTCAGTAAGATTGAATCCATTTCCTTATAACTTGTCTTCAAAGTGAGCTTTAAGTATGCAATTTTCCTAAACGGAGTAAGAATACTTCGAAATGATTATGGACGACCTCATAAGGTCTACTATCTGTAATTTACGTACGCCTCCTCGGGTTGGTCCGAGGTGGGCCCACAAGGCCCGATACTTTCTGTATAACTTTAACTACTTTGTTTCTGTCCGAATTTTCTCAGACAACATCTGGATTAACATTCTAATCATGATATGACTATATTTTTCTATGAATCTTACAAAATGATTTTGACATCTGAAAGTCTTATTCTGGTAATAATCTGTCGTACCTTCCCAAGTGATATATAGACGCGTATTATAAATACTGTCCGGATACTTTGATTCGACCTGCCATTTGGCCTATTTCAGTTCCATTGAGTCTGTATGATGATCTGTATGTATGTGGTTTCTCATTAATCTGTTCGTGGATGCCTCAACGCTTCCTCCACTGCGCCCGGGCCAGGTTTTGTTATCGTGCATATTCCTCTACATTGTTCACCGCGTCCCTCGGTGTGCGGGTCAGGATCTGGTTATATCTGAATGATATTATGATTTGTGTGTGGGGATGGCGGCCAGGATGGCATATGATCTGATTCTGTCTGTCCACCACGTCCCGTACTAAGAGGGTCGGGTTCTGTTACCGCGCCCCTCATGAGAGGGCCGGGATCTGTATGTATGTATGTATGTAGGTGCTGTCAGCATTTATATAAGCACATGACTCTGTATGACTCTGTATGCATGATTCTGTCCGTCCGTTTGGATCATACTTCTGTCTGTCCGCATGGGTTATGATTTTGTCTGTTCGTCTGGACTATGATTCTGTCTGTCCGTCTCGACTATGATTCTGTCTGTCCGTCTGGATTATGATTCTGTCGGTCCGTCTGGGTTATGATTCTGTCCGGTACATTTCTGCCCGTCCGTTTGGATTATGATTCTGTCCGCTATATTTCTGTGTTTCTGATTCAGACTATGATTATGTTGTTATATTTTCGCTTTACATACTCTGTACGTTTTTCGTACTGACCCCCGGTTCTTCGGGGGCTGCGTTACATGCCCGCAGGTACAGATGCACCCGGTGACACGCCGCCAGTCTAGGGCTCAGATCCTGCTATTTTGGAGAGCTCCTTTGATCCGGAGCGTGTACTTTTGGTATATATCTTCTCACATCTGTACATTCTGTATGTATGGAAATTCTGGGTACGGCGGGGCCCTGTCCCGTCATATGATTCTGTATGTCTGTTAGAGGCCTGTAGATATGTATGTGGGTTACGGGTTGCTACGATTCGGGTAGGTACGTACGATTTTGTGACTCTGTCCGTTATGTTAGCCTCATTGGCTTATATGTAATTTCAGTATGTTCGGATATGTGTACGTTATAGCGCGCGCTGCATTTGTATTGGCTTAAGTTTGTATACAGCTAGTGTGAGTTATCTGTCTGATGCGCCAATTCTGGTAGGTAGGTACGTATGGGTATCCAGTTAGGATACCAGTCGCGGCCCACGGGGTTGGGTCGTGACAGAAGTGGTATCAGAGCGGTTAGTCCTCGGAATGTCTACAGGCCGTGTCTAGTAGAGTCTTGTTTATCGGTGTGTTGTGCACCACATCTATAAACTGGAGGCTACAGGGCATCTAGGATGTTACCCTTCTTTGGATCTTAGATCGTGCGATAGAACTGTATTAGTAGGATGATCCCCTCCTAACGAATTGTTATGTTTTCAGCGATGCCTCCGAAGAAAGCGACAGCTGCCCAGAAGGGCAAAGCGGGGGTGGAGGTAGGACAGACCAGCCGGGCCCAGAGAGTTACCAGGGCCAGTGCGCGGCCAGTACTTGAGGATGAGCCCCTGTCAGCCGGTTCTGTTACACCGCCCTTATCAGAGGAGATTTGAGCAGCAGCAGCTACTGATCAGAGGGCGGCTCCACCGCGAGCTCCCGGGGTTCCAGTGCCCGAGCCTCCAGCTCCACAGCCAGGGGCGGAGGACAGGGCCATGCGAGATGCGGTTCAGTTATTGACCACACTGATGACAGAGCAGGGTCGCAGGCATGGATTTGGGGGTGGTCGTGCGGACAGATATGAAAGCTCCAGGGCTCGTGAGTTCTTGACATGTAATCCTCCAGAGTTCTCCGGGATAAAACCCGAAGAGGACCCCCAGGAGTTTGTCAGGAAGATGGAGAGCACGATACGGTTGATTAAGGCTTCGCCGACTGAGTCCGTCGAGTTGGCTTCGTATCGGTTATATGAGGTAGTGGCGAACTGGTATGAGTCCTGGCAGCTATCCAGGGGTGACGATGCTCCCCCAGCAGTATGGTCCGAGTTTACTAAGGCCTTTCTTGATCATTTTCTACCTCCAGAGCTGCGGAGAGCTAGGGTTGATCGATTCTTGAACCTGAGACAGAACGGTAGAAGCGTTCGAGAGTATAGCCTAGAGTTTGACTCACTGGCTAGGTATGCACCCGCTATAGTAGCTGAGATGGCCGACAGGGTGCACCGGTACGTGATGGGGCTGGACCCTTATTTGATTGATAGTTGCCTGGCGGTGGCTTCTCAGCCAGGGATGCATGTTGCCCGGGTACAGGCGCACGCCCAGGGCATGAAGGACCGACGTACGGAACGTCGGCCTGATAGGGGCCACGACAGGAGCCAGCCTAAGAGAGCCAGATCGGCTGGGTATACGAGGGAGTTTTAGAGTGGGTTTTCTCAGCGGCAGGGTAACAGGTATTCGTCCCAGCCAGTACACAGCACACCCCCACAGTTTTCGGGCCAGAGCTCCAGAGTTCCAGACTCACAGGCGAGCAGAGGTCCCGGTCAGTCGAGGCCACCCATGCCTCCGTGCTCCTACTGCAGGAGGCTCCACCCGGGGGAGTGTTATCGCGCTACAGGCGCTTGTTATTTTTGTGGCAGCCCAGATCATCGTGTGAGAGAGTGCCCGCATAAGGGTGGTTCAGGCTCAGTCCAGCCTACTGGTCCGTTGCTGGCTCATCTTCTCCTTCGGCAGCCATACGCCCCACAGGGCGAGGAGCACCAGCACCAGCGAGTCGTGGCAGAGGTCGAGGTGCAGTTTCTGGTTACAGCGGTCCTTCGAACCGCGTATTTGCTTTGACCGGCTGGCAGGACCCAGGAGCGTCTTCAAGTGCACACCCAGGTATGTTAGTGATTTTTTTTCTTGAGGGATATGTTTATGGATGGGTCTATACTTTATTGCATTATGTGATTTTCTTCTTCTGGGTATTAGTAAGAGTAAGGTAATTGTTAACTTGATTGACATTGAGGATTCGGAAGGGCGATATGATAATTGTATGGTTTAGCCCGGGGTGGGACCCACTATGAGAATTTTTCGAAAATTTACTAAGATCCCGATCTGCCCTAAATTACGTGACGAAGGTCGTGCGGGGCAGTCGACGAAATTATACTGGCCCTAATGCGTCCAAACGCATGAAAGTTTCGAGGTTAAGCGTGCTAAGGCTAGAGCAATTCTGGGATGGGTGACCCCCTGGGAAGGATACCACAATTTTCACAAGTGTAAATATAAGATGTAAATGGAAATTTGGGGTAACCTAACGGAAAAGAGAATGTGTGGAATAGCTAGTACACTTACAGGAGTCGCGCAGACCGAGGTGGACTAAATGGGCGAAAAGAAAAAGTACAATACCGCTCGGGAAATTGAGCGAATTTGAATAACGGTCGGAGACGTTTGCAAATAAGATATTAGTAAATGTATATGTATGTGCATGATTTTCGTCTGGTGATCATATGGATCAAGAGCCGAGTCCCGGCGACTAATGTTGTGATAGACGAAAGGTTTTACTAAACCGAATACACGAAACGAAGCGGAGGTGAGGACACGAATGTTGTCAAAAGATAGAAAAACCCCGATTACCTTACAACTTAGTCTAGTGCGACGATATCTGAAAAAGAAAATGAGCATGGATAGTAGGAAAGATGAAAGATAAGAGATGCGATTAAGCAAAACTTTCGAAAGAGTCGATAAGCGACACGTAAGACGATTTGTATGACAATTTGATGAACAAGTTTATGAATGAGTGAACAGGTTTCGACGAGATAATCCGTGGTACAATTGTCAGGGTGAACAATGAAATGTCGACAAAGGGAAATTTTCGGAAGTCACTGGAGCCTTAATAGGAGTGGTCTGATGCTAATCAAAACTCTCTCTGTTATACTTCTGCACTTCTGACTCTGATGAGGTTCTGCCTATTACGCTTCTGTCCGATATACTTCTGTACGATTGACTCTGAATACGAATCCATCTAATACATCTCTGTATGTCTGACTCTGATCACGAATCTGTCTGGTACATCTCTGTACGTCTAACTCTGAACACGGATCTGTCTATTATGCCTCTGTACTTCTGGACCCGATTACGTTTCTGTCTGATCCGCCTCTACACGTTCAACTATGATTACGAATTTGTCTGATATACCTCTGTACGTCTGATTCTGATCACCGATCCGTCTGACAAATTTTCATACTTCTGACTTTGACTACGAATCTGTCCACCATAGTTCAGTACATTTGACTCTGATTATGAATCTGTCCAATATGCTTCTATGCATCCGACCCCAGTTATGAACCTGTTTGATATGACGTGGTATTATGACAACGTTGTAAGTACCGAGAGGTGTGACAAGAGGTAAAAGACGTTGAGGGCAATTGTAACGTGGAAAAGGATTTTGACGGGAAGAAAGGAACCTCCCCGAAGTGTTACGAGACCCCATAAGGTAAATTTAACATTCGAGGACGAATGTTTTAAAGGGGGGGAGGATGTTACATCCGGCATTTTTGCATAATAAAAAAATTCGAGATAACTTGACTTGTAATGAATGAGGCCATATTTGGACCTTACTTGGTATGAATGTGTCGGCTATGAATGTATTGGTGTGAAATTACGAAAGGAGGCCAAGGGCAAAATTGGAATTTTGGAAACTTGCTTAATGAATTACAAGATTAAGCCATCAATTTGGGCTCACAAAATAATAAGAAAGTGAGGCCCAAAATGGGAGGCCCAACCGGCCATACATGGCCCAAGTCCATGGAAATTGTGGTTCTGACTGGAAGGAAATGATTTGATTTTGCGAGTCTGTCAACAATTACCCATATGGAGTCATACTTGTACCGGGAACGAGGCAACCCTACAACGAAATCCATGTTAATTACTTCCCATTTCCAAGTTGGAATTTTCATGGCTTGTAACAATCCTCCTGGCTTTTGATGCTCAATTTTCACTTGTTGGCATTTTGGACATTGAGCTACAAAATTCGGCTATGTCTTTCTTCATACCATCCCACCCATACATTAGCTTAAGATCGTGATACATCTTTGTCACTCCTGGGTGAATGGAATACTGAGAGTAATGAGCTTCTTCTATAATATGATAACGTAGCCTTGTAACATTCGGAACACATAGCCCGTCTCGGTATCTAAGAACTCCATTTGTAAAAACTTCAAATGGTGACTTCTCTTTATCAAGAAATGTATCTGTATAGTGACTCAACTAGGGGTCTTCATATAGGCGCTTTCTCACCACCATATCTAAGGACGAACCAACTGGGTCGTGAATACCAATTCTTGCATTGCCCGAATCAATTAGACGAACTCTGAAGCTAGATAGATAGTGAAGCTCACGAATTAATTCTTTCTTCTCCGGAGGGACTTCATATCTCATTGATTTGGGGCTAAGTGGATCAACTACTGCATTCGCCTATCCGGGGTGGTATAAAATGCTCACATCATAATCTTTCAGTAGTTCTAACCACCGCCTCTGTTGAAGATTTAACTCCTTCAGTTTGAAGATATATTTGCGACTCTTGCGGTCTGTATAAATATCAACATGAACGCCATACAAGGAGTTTCTCCACATCTTTAGTGCATGAATAACCGCGGCCAATTCAAGGTCAGATAGTTCTTTTCATGTTTCTACAACTACCTTGAACCATAGACAATGATTTACCGTGCTGTATTAACACATAGCCTGACCTTACACCAGAGGCATCACAATACACAACATAACCATCTAGCCCTTCTGGGACTGTCAGGACTGGGGCTGAAGTTAATCTATCCTTCAATTCCTGGAAACTGCATTCACAAGCATCAGTCTACTGAAATTTTGCTGATTTCTGAGTTAGCTTCATTAATGGTGCTGAAATAGAAGAGAATGCTTCCATAAATCTCCTATAAGAGCCTGCTAATCGCAAGAAGCCATGAACCTCTGTCGGTGTTGTGGGCCTTGGCCAAGTCTCCACAGCCTCAATTTTCTGAATATCAACTTGACTGTCGTCAGCTGAAATGATATGGCCCAAAAAAGTTATAGAATTCAGCCAGAACTCACATTTCGAAAATTTAGCATACAACTCATGAGCCCAAAGAATCCCAAGGACAATACGCAAATGGTCTGCATGCTCTGCTTCTGTCCAAGAGTATACTAGAATATCATCAATGAACACGATCACAAACAGATCTAAGAGAGGCCTAAATACATTATTCATCAGGTTCATAAACACTGCCGAGGCATTAGTTAACCCAAATGACAGTACCCGAAATTCATAGTGGCCATATGTTGTTCTGAAAGCTGTTTTGGGAATATCCTCTTCTCTAACTCTCACTTGGTGTTACCCTGATCTTATATCAATTTTGGAAAACCATTTGGCACCCTGTAACTGGTCAAACAAATTATCGATTTGTTACACCTTAGAAAATTTCCCGTTAGCGTTCAGTGAATAGGATAGCGAAGGGCATGATGTATACGATGTTTTGATAAGTAATAAGTAGCATTTGATGATCCTAAACGAGATTCAAAGACATTTGACGTAAGGGAAGAAGGTTGTCAAGGAAAGCAAGGGATGTGTTACGTGTCGGGAATTATGAACGACAAGTTAATGATGACTTAAAGATGCTTCGAAGAAGAGTGATAATGTCCTTTAGATTGGTATTGAGGTGTTAAACAAGTGTCAAGAAGGTTCCATAAGGATTGGAGATCAAACGAGTCAACGAGAAAGAGTTCGGATGAACTGGGCATTATACGTCCCAACATACTGGCCGTATAAATTTTACTGGCCGTATGTCTGGCCGTATAATTAGCCCATAATATCACACCTCACTGGACAAAACATACGGACCGTATAAAATGTACAGACCGTATGTTGGTCATTAGAATCTGGTCGGGACAGATTTTAAGTTGATATAAGGACCTCTCTCTCATTTTATTTCATTTCATCTCACTTCTCCACACTAAAAGAAACCTCTAGAACTCTCTCCATTATCCATCCACAAGAATCCAAGAGAAATCCATGATCAACTTCATCAAGTCCACAAAATCAAGTGTAGAAAACCTAGCAAAGTTCATCTAAGCCAAGAAATCCCAAGGGAAGTGAGTTAGGGTTTTTGTGTGCAAGAAGATAATTCCCACTCAAGGCTTATTCATCCATTATCTAAGGTGAGTTTTATGATCATTCCATATATTTTAAGGTGTTGGAAGTTAAAAACACTTGGATTGTAGAAAGATGTAGGAAATGGGTCATGAATGTGTGAATAGTGCCATTGTTGAGTAGTAGTTTGGGATGAACTATGAATATTGATATGTTGTGATTGTAAACATGTTATGAATTAGACTTAGAACATGGAATAAGTATTATATGTTAGAAAATGCAATGATGAATTATGACCATGATTATGGAGAAATTGGAGTGAAATTGTAAAATGTGGGTAGTATAGATGAATGATGATTGTTGATTGTGATATTGTGAATATTATTATCAATTTTTGGGAGTTGATATAGAATATGGGGAAAGTAGCATAAACAAAGGAAATGCTGCCCAATTTTCTTTAGCTTTAGTAAGCACGTTTAAGTAATCGATTAGCTAATGTTAATGCGAATTCTCTTGAAGGTAGAAACGTGGGCTTTGAAGGAGAACAAGCAAGCGATAGAATAGTTAAACGTAAAAGGTATGTGAGGCTAGTCCTTTCTTTCTATGGCATGAATCCTATGGCATGATTTTCCATCCTCTCCATGAATCTCCTACATTCCAGAAAACTAAGTGTCTATGTTCATGAATAGCCACATGAGATAAGAGACATATTATGAGCCCAACAATGATGATGATGAGTTAAGTATAAAGATTCTAGTGTTCATGATATGATGTTCCTACAAAGTTAATGATGTTATTTGTTGTATACACTCACCTTATATAGTATTTCCTTCAAGGTGAGACAGAATACTTATAAATGCTCCATAATGGAATCGAGGGTTCACGACCTTATGTCACCTCGATAAAGTATAGCTATCTTTGAGTTTCTGTGCTTGCATTATGACGAGTACATATTGATGATATTACACCGCGCCTATATGGCACGGGCAGCACCGCTAAGGCGGGCGGCTTATGGATATTACACCGCACCTATATGGCACGGGCAGCACCGTTAAGGCGGGCGGCTTATGTACGATTACATGGTGTCTATATGGCACGGGCAGCACCACTAGTGGGCGGCGTGAGACGGTACCCCGGATGCGGGAGGCCTGGACGCAGGCTAATAATTATCACACCGTACCTATATGGACGGGTAGCTTATACATTTATGCATGCATGATATGATGATGATTATGAAGTAAGCCAGCATGCATTATTTCTTCTATAAGTGACAGTCAGACATAGTTGTTCCTTATTTGATGCTTCCTTTATCTCATTGACGTATTATTATTGTTACTTATGCCTCTCATACTTAGTACAATGTTCGTACTGACGTCCGTTTTCTTTGGACGATGTGTTCATGCCCACAGGTAGACAGGGAGGTAATCTTGATCCAGGCTCATAGGAGCTAGTAGTTGATTTTAGAGCACTCAATTGTTCCGGAGATGCCTTGATTATTCTTTTGTGTACATATGTATATTTTGGGCACGACGGGGTCCTGTACTATCCCTATGTCTAGCACTCTAGTAGAGGCTCGTAGATACGCAGGTGTGGGTTATATGGTCTCACGATGTTACTACTGTATATAAATTATCATTTTGATAGCCGAAAGGATTATGTATATAAACTTATTTATGTTTCAAATGAAAAATGATTTTCTTATGATTTGAGTACGATGAGTAGTATAATGAGTGGTGCTCAGTGGTAAGCTCCGGGTACCTGTCACGGCCCCTAGTTGGGTCTTGACAAAAGTGGTATCATAGCAGTTCAGTCCTAGGAAGTGTCTATGAGTCGTGTCTAGTAGAGTCTTGTTTATGGTGTGTTGCGCACCACGCTAATAAACTGGAGACTACAGGGCATTCAAGAAAAATGACCATATTTCATCTTAAGAGATAGTGCGATATGGTTGTATTATAAGATTATCCCCTCCCTAATTGTGCGTTATAATTTCAGCAAAGCTGATGAAAGGAAAAGCTACGGCAGCCCAGAAGGGCAGGATGGTCGTTGAAGAAGGGCTTGAACGGGAGCCGTCTATAGATATGGAGGAGGGCGAACCCCAGAATAAGGCCCCACCTCAGTTTTCCCATACTTCTCCCACTTTCGAGGATCAGAGGGGAGCCTCAGCTTTAGCTCCAGCACCCTAGTCCCTCCCCCAGATGCCTCGGGCCAAGAGATGAGACAGGCTATTCTTTTACTGACTCAATTAGTAGCCGCTCAAGCTCGGCAGCAGGATGTGGGCCACGATAACAGGGGTTGGAGAAAGAGAGATAGTTCTTCAGGGTTTGATCATGTGTGTAGGGGTGCTCCGAGGCAATAATTCTCTAGGCACTCAGTTCGTTCAACAACTAGTGCTCTTCCACAGTTTCTTGGACCCAGGTTTGATGGATCTACTTATTCTAGGCCACCCCAGAGTCTCAGAGTTTCTAGTTCTCGGATAAAGAGTGGTTCCAGTCAGGAGAGGTCACCGGTACCACGATGTACTCAGTGTCGCAAGTTGTATTCTGGACCATGTCGCTTGGGCTCGGATGTTTGTTATACCTGTGCTCGGCCAGGCCATCTCAGGCGCGACTGTCAATGGAGGCGTGGTAGAGATAAGGTTCGACCTATGGGGTTAGTAGCTAGCTCTTCATCATCGGTACGCCCTCCAAGGCCAGGGCCACAGATGTTAGTAGGCAGTGATAGAGACCGAAGAGGAATGCCCAGTCCAAGTGGATCCCAGCATCATACCCATGCGTTAGCTGAGGGACAGGATCTTGAGTCTCCCCCCGATATTGTCCTAGGTATATTGTCAGTATCCTTTTATGATATGTACGCATCGATTGATTCGGGTCCTACGCCGTCATATATTACTTCTGATGTTATTGACTGTGTTGGAGTAAAAGTCTGGGCCAATCAAGAAAATTGAGATGTCTACGCTTGTTAGTGACCAGTGACAACCAAAATCATAAATTATGAATAAGTTGCTTGACCGTGTGTAGAAAATATATATACATATATTGGAGTTCTAGACATGTTCTGCAGGCACAACTTATGAGACGAGCTTTATTACTTACATCCTTTTATGGTAAACAGTTTCGTGGTGCCGAGTTGCCTATTATATGTGTTTCAATATGTGTCCTATTAAGGCAGAATATGTGTTTTCTGGGCTATGTGCATGTTGGGATTGTTATGCTTACAAGAGAAACTCTGCCGAAATTTTCCTAGAATCTAAAAGAGATAAGGTATAAGCTTGTAATATGTCCTAACGAGAAAAGATGTTGTGCAACAAGGTAATGGCAGGACGAGATTAAGTTAGGATTGTCATTAACAACTACATGAGATGAGTTAAATACTATTGAATTGATAGTAACAGTAGTTATAAGAGCGACATTTATTCGGTAAAGAGAAATTCTTGGTAGTACTAAAACATGACATGGAAGAGAAAGGATAACTCCAATAGAGTGTGATACTGGAGTATTGGTTGCATGGATAAGTGCGAGTCAGATGCGATAATTTACTAGCAAATAAAGTAATAGTACCCGGAGACAAAGGTACGAATATGAAGGGTTATAACGAATATGAATACATTGGTAAGATAACTTATGTAGTGAATGTAATAGGGCTGACTAGAAAGAGTAACAGGTTGAGTATGCTTACTTCGCAAGGTTTATTCTACTTTACGAGCGGGTTTGCGAATGAGATCAAAAAGTGGCACTCTATAGAGTTGATTCTGATCAGGGTATAATGAGAACGTAACGAGAACTGTAAATAAAGTATAGCGAGGAAAATGACTAAAGATGTGACATGTTTTATATGAATAAAGAGTGGACACAAGTGTGAAATCCACAAGCAAGCCATGGGGCTATAGATGA
The DNA here is from genome assembly GCF_019175385.1 of Lycium barbarum. Taxonomy (NCBI): domain Eukaryota; kingdom Viridiplantae; phylum Streptophyta; class Magnoliopsida; order Solanales; family Solanaceae; genus Lycium; species Lycium barbarum. The sequence continues at coordinate 69,882,291 of NC_083339.1, forward strand.
GAAGCTTAAAAAGACAATGTTAGGGGAAAGTCCAGCATAGAGGTTCCTCAATGACAGAAACGATAGCAATAAAAAAGGGGAAAGTCAACTTGAAAAAGAAATCAGAGAAAAACGATATGGAAAAGTAGTAGTTCGTGATTTGTATAATCGAAAGTATGGGTGATATTTTTAGTCGGATGTAAAAGACCAAGACTACAGAAAGATGAATAACGAAAGGAGCACCACAATAAACATGACAGGGGATGATTAGAATGAACAAAATAAGTTTTGGAAGCAAAGAATTGATTGTACAAAGGTAGTACATTCTAATGGACAAAGCGGTACTAAGTTAAGAATAGGGTTCCTCGTGCGAAGAATAAAGGATTGATTATAACAGAAGGGAATAAGATAATTGAGGAGGAAGAAGTGTAAAGGAATGAGAATGGGAATAGAAAGAGAAGGAAATGCGCCGCAAAGTATGCGCACTTAAGTAGTAGTCATGTTATGATTAAAGGAAGATGCATCTCCTATGAATATCCTATACCAAGTTAGAACGAGTAAAGTATACGAAGTGATGAGCTGAAAAGAAAAGATGATCATGAGTTATGAGTTTACCGTACGGCGATAAAGTGATAGAGTAAAGCTATTACCAACGACAAACGCAATATGATTATGATTGGTTTTGAAACCAATGTTGAGTGCAAAACAAGAGTAAAAGAGTATGAGGAATAAGGGGTATTAGTAGTGCATAAGACTCAGGCCCTGGAAAACAAAGATGAAGTTACAAGTGAACTTTGAGCACGAAGGAGAGAGCAAGTGACATCACATTGATGGTATGGATAACTAGGCATACTACTATTGTGAGCATCCCTATGGGGCAAAAATTTGTTAATTGAAGCGGATTTAGACATTGATTCATAACTACCAGATGAGCTAAGTAAAATACATTCTTGTTCGGATTGCTATATCAGTTGTATTATTTGGTTACAAGACTGCAAGATGAGTATGTTAAGACTTCACACATGAATTATTGTAGCTATAGATTATGGGAAACGACATGAATAAGATGTAGTATAGTGAGGGGTATATGAATTCAAGATTTGAAGGTGAGGCAACGGATTTGAGAATGGTACAAGTAAAACCCTTAAAGGGGGGAGCGAATAAAGAGGATACAAGTGTAGAGATTGAAATGATGGACCCTAAGATGTGACAGATATAGACTCTAAAACAAAGAGTGAGAGTCGCACAGAAATGAGTCGAATGACTAGTAAATAAACTAACATAAATTGAACAGGCATCTGAAACTGTAATGGAGACCATTCCCAAAGACTTGAACAAACGTGACATTGAGAGCATATAACTCAAGGGATATTGCAAAAGATAGCGATGCTATACTGGAATGGCGATAAAGGCACTAACGGTAAAGTCGTAATTAATGATATTGCGATTTATAAGCGACAATTAAGAAAGAGACCTAAGGTTTTCTATAGCAGGACATAAGATATGATAATCAAGGGAAAAATAAAGGAAGGAAGAGAGAACAACGAGATAAGTTACTACAGATACACAAAAGACTTTTGGTATGAATGATACCGAGCCTTGCCGTGGCCAGATATACGAAAACCACCGAACCCTTAAGGTCAGATATGCTATGGGTATGAATATGGACATAAATATGTATAAGGATATGGATATATGTATATGTACAGATGTGTATGTACACGAACTACGCAAGAACGACCATGTACCTTACAAGTATTTATACGTCGCCAATGCAACCAAGTGAGTACTTAAAAATAGGAGTAGGAGGTAAACAAGGATAGTGTAGTCATGATACTCCGGGTCATTTGAAGGAAAATATATGGTAAATTGAGTTGAAATGTTGAGTCAGGATTATCGTTAGGGACAAATAGGACAATTACTTGGAATATGACATAAGTACATACTATACGCTTCCTACGGTAGCCTTGGAGTATGACAACTTACGAATGTAATAAGTCCACTGAATGAAGGGGAATCTTAGTCCCCGATACATTTGGCCTTATGAGGTGGTGCACCAATAGGCAAGGTGGCTTATGAATTAGATCTACCTCCTGATTTGGAGTCAGTTCACCCAGTTTTCCATATCTCGATGCTTTATAAATATGTTGGAAATCTTACTAGGATCATGCCAGTAAATGATGTTCAAGTGACAGAAAAGTTGATTGATGAAGGGGTACCCATTGACATATTAGATAGGCAAGTACGGTGACTTCGAAATAAAGAAGTGACCTCAGTTAAGGTCTCATGGAAAAATAACAACCGAGAAGAATGACTCGGGAAGCGGAAGAAAATATGAAATCCAAGTGTCCGCACTTATTCCAACCCCCAGAAGAGATCCAAGATGAAACACCAAGAATATGAGGTATGTATGCTTTCTCTTCATGCTTTTGGTCGTGTGTGGCCAATTTATATTGCTCTCATGTTGTAGCCCTGTGAGGCAATATTATTATGGGTTGTTGTGACAGGATGGTAGTTCCATATTACAAGGGAAACTCTGGCGAAATTTTAGTAGAATTCCTGAGTGTTTAACATTTGGGGACTAATGTTCCAAAAGAGGGGAAAAATGTTACACCTTGGAAAATTTCCCGTTAGCGTTCAGTGAATAGGCTAGCGAAGGGCACGACATATACGATGTTTTGATAAGTAAGAAGTAGCATTTGATGATACTAATCGATATTCAAAGACATTTGACGTAAGGGAAGAAGGTAGTCAAGGAAAGCAAGGGATGTGTTGCGTGTCGGGTAAGAATTATGAACGACAAGTTAATGATGACTTAAAGATGCTTCAGATAAGAGTGATAATGTCGCTTAGATTGGTATTGAGGTGTTAAACAAGTGTCAAGAAGGTTCCATAAGGATTGGAGATCAAACGAGTCAACGAGAAAGAGTTCGGATGAACTGGGCATTATACGGCCCAACATACTGGCCGTATAAATTATAATGGCCGTATGTCTGGCCGTATAATTATCCCATAATATCACACCTCACTGGACAAAACATACGGACAGACATACGACCCGTATAAAATGTACGGACTGTATGTTGGTCCGTAGAATCTGGTCGCGACAGATTTTAAGTTGATATAAGGACCTCTCTCTCATTTTATTTCATTTCATCTCACTTCTCCACACTAAAAGAAACCTCTAGAACTCTCTCCATTATCCATCCACAAGCATCCAAGAGAAATCCATGATCAACTTCATCAAGTCCACAAAATCAAGTGTAGAAAACCTATCAAAGTTCATCTAAGCCAAGAAATCCCAAGGGAAGTGAGTTAGGGTTTTTGTGTGCAAGAAGAGAATTCCCACACAAGGCTTATTCATCCATTATCTAAGATGATTTTTATGATCATTCCATATTTTTTAAGGTGTTGTAAGTTAAAAACACTTGGATTGTTGAAAGATGTAGGAAATGGGTCATGAATGTGTGAATAGTGCCATTGTTAAGTATTAGTTTGGGATGAACTATGAATATTGATATGTTGTGATTGTAAACATGTTATGAATGACACTTAGAACATGGAATAAGTATTATATGTTAGCAAATGCAATGACGAATTATGACCATGATTATGGAGAAATTGGGGAAAGTAGTATAAACAAAGGAAATGCTGCCCAATTTTCTTTAGCTTTAGTAAGCACGTTTAAGTAATCGATTAGCTAATGTTAATGCGGATTATCTTGAAGGTAGAAACGTGGGCTTTGAAGGAGAACAAGCAAGCAATATAATAGTTAAACGTAAAAGGTATGTGAGGCTAGTCCTTTCTTTCTATGGCATGAATCCTATGGCATGATTTTCCTTCCTCTCCATGAATCTCCTACATTCCGGAAAACTAAGAGTCTATGTTCATGAATAGCCACATGAGATAAGAGACATATTATGAGCCAAACAATGATGATAATGAGTTAAGTATAAAAATTCTAGAGTTCATGATATGATGTTCCTACAAAGTTAATGATGTTATTTGTTGTATACACTCACCTTATATACTATTTCCTTCAAGTTGAGACAGAATGCTTATAAATACTCCATAGTGGAATCGAGGGTTCACCACCTTATGTCACCTCGATAAAGTATAGCTATCTTTGAGTTTCTGTGCTTGCATTATGACGAGTACATATTGATGATATTACACCGCGCCTATATGGCACGGGCAGCACCGCTAAGGCGGGCGGCTTATGGATATTACACCGCACCTATATGGCACGGGCAGCACCGTTAAGGCGGGCGGCTTATGTATGATTACATCATGTCTATATGGCACGGGCAGCACCACTAGTGGGCGGCGTAAGACGGTACCCCGGATGCGGGAGGCCTGGACGCAGGCTAATAATTATCACACCGTACCTATATGGACGGGTAGCTTATACATTTATGCATGCATGATATGATGATGATTATGAAGTAAGCCAGCATGCATTATTTCTTCTATAAGTGACAGTCAGACACAGTTGTTCCTTATTTGATGCTTCCTTTATCTCATTGACGTATTATTATTGTTACTTATGCCTCTCATACTCAGTACAATGTTCGTACTGACGTCCGTTTTCTTTGGACGCTGTGTTCATGCCCACAGGTAGACAGGGAGGTGATCTTGATCCAGGCTCGTAGGAGCTAGTAGCTGATTTGAGAGCACTCCATTGTTCCGGAGGTGCCTTGATTATTATTTTGTGTACATATGTATATTTTGGGCACGACGGGGTCCTGTCCTGTCTTTATGTCTAGCACTCTAGTAGAGGCTCGTAGATACGCAAGTTTGGGTTATATGGTCTCACGATGTTACTATTGTATATATATTATCATTTTGATAGCCGAAAGGCTTATGTATATAAAAGTATTTATGTTTCAAATGAAAAATGATTTTGTTGTGATTTGAGTACGATGAGTAGTAGAATGAGTGGTGCTCGGTGGTAAGCCCCGGGTACCCGTCACGACCCCTAGTTGGGTCGTGACATGGAAGCGGATATTTATTCTTTACCGTCACCTTGTTCAGCTGCCTATAATCAATGCACATCCGTAGGGAGCCATCTTTCTTTCTCACAAATAGGACAGGTGCTCCCCACGATGATGAACTGGGCCTAATAAATCTTTTCTTAAGTAAATCTTTCAATTGCGCCTTTAGCTCTTTCAACTTTGCAGGAGCCATTCGGTAAAGAGGAATAGATATAGGCTTGGTGTCCGACAACACATCAATAGCAAAATCAATCTCTCTTTCTGGAGGAAGGCCTGGAAGTTCATCTAGAAATACATCTGGAAATTCATTTATTACCGGGACGGGTTGAAAAGTTGGGTGAAAACACTTCACTTGAGGTAAAACCCTAGCTTCAATCCAGTTACACCTCGAAAATTTCCCCGTGAACGTACAATGAATAGACTAACGAAGAATACGAGTATACGATGTTTTAATTAGAAGGGAATGACGTTTGACTACCCTAAGTAAGATTTCAAAGGCAATGGGAATAAGAGATAGGTTATGCTCCACAACGACTAATTATAGGTTCTGAAGACGTGAAAGTTGCAAATTTGCACTTCGGCCCAGTCGATCGTAAACTGAAATACGCCCCGTAAACTTAGTTCGTAAATCACCATGTCCTCAGCCTACCTTTCTGGTTCTGTGATGCTTAAATACGCCCGTAGAATACGGACAACAAACTGGAATAGGGACCGTAAACTGGGTTTACGGCCACTGTGCACTTCAACTACTGTTCATTTCGGATAAGATTTTAAGTCATTAAAAAGGAGACCCAAGCTCATTAATTCATTTCATTTACACGATACTTCTCTCTAGAAACCTCTAGAATATTCTCCACTCTTCATCTACAAGAAAACAAAGGAAATCAAAGATCAATATCAAGAATCCAAGTGAATCAAGTGTATAAAACTCATCAAAGTTCATCCAAGTTAAGAAATTTCAAGAGAAGCAAACTAGGGTTTTGGTGCAAGAAGAGTAATACCACTCAAGGCTTGTTCCTACAACATCTAAGGTAGGTTTTATGGCATTTACATGTTATTTAAGGTATGGAAGAGTTGAAACACTTGGATTATAGAAGGATGTAAGAAATGGGTCATGAAAGTGTGAATAGTAGCATTGTTGAGTAAAGGTTTGAATTGAACCACGATCATTGATAATTTATGATTATAAAAATGTTATGAATGAAATTTAGAACGTGGAATAAGTATCCTATGTGAGAAAATGCAACAATGAACCATGGCCACGATTATGGAGAAATTGAAGACAAATTTTGAAATACGGATATTGTAAATGAATGATGAGTGTTGTCTATCATATTGAGAATGTTGTTATGAACGTTTGAGAGTTGATATAGAATATGGGAAGAGTAGTATAAGCGAAGGAAATGCTATCCAAATTTCCCTAGAAATAGTAGCGCATTTTTATAGTCGACTAACTAACGTTAATGCGAATTCTCTCTTGAAGGTGGAAACGTGACATTGAAGGAGAACAAGCGAACGATGGCTTAGTTAAACGACAAAGGTATGTGAGGCTAGTCCTTTCTTTCTAATGGAAAGAATCCTATAGCATGACTCTCTTTCCTCTTCATGAGTTCCTATATTCCAGAAAGCTAAAAGCCTATGTCTATGAATAGCTATATTAAATAAGAGACATGTTATGAGCCCTATAATGATGGTGATGAGTTAAAGTATAAAAATTCTAAAATGTATGATATGATGATCCTATAATGATAATGATGTTATTTACTGCTCACACTCACCTTATATGTTAGTTCCTTCAAGGTGAGGCAGAATGTCAATGAATGTTCCATAATGAAATCGGGGGATCACGACCTTACATCACCCCGATAAAGTATAGTTGTCCTTGAGCCTTATGCATGTACTATGGTAAGCATACTATGATGAGCATATTATGTTGAGTATGTTATGAAGATGATATAACACCGCACCTATATGGCCGGGCAGTCACCGCTAAGGCGGGCAGCGTATACACCATGGCCAGACGGCATGGGCAAACACCACTAGTGGGCGGCATGAGATGATACCTCGGACGCGGGAGGCCTGGACGCAGGCTAATGTTATGATTATCACACCGATCAGATATGGACGGGCAGTTTATACACTATCACACCGTACTTATATGGGCGGGCAGCTTATACATTTATGCATATATGATATGACGATGAGTATGAGTAAGATAGTATGCATTACTTCTTTTATATTTGGCAGTCAGATACAGATGTTTCATATTGGTGTTTCCTTTGTATCATTGTCTTATTTCATTGATTATGCCTCTCATACTCAGTACAATGTTCGTACTGACGTCCGTTTTCTTTGGACGCTGTGTTCGTACCCACAGGGAGACAGGGAGGAGAGCTTGACCCAGATTCGTAGTAGTTGTCAGCCGATTGAAAACACTCCTTTGTTCCGGTGGTTCTTGACTATTCTTTTGTGTATATTCATGTATATGTATTTTGGGCATGACGGGTTCTTGTCCCGTCTTCATGTTCAGTACTCCAGTAGAGGCTCGTAGATATGCAGTATGGGTTAGATGGTCTCACGAGATTTTTACTATGTATATATTTTGATGGCCGAGAGGCTTATGCATATAAAAGTATTTTATGTTCTCAAATGAAAAGATGATTTTATTATGTCTTGAGTATAAATTGATAAAAGAGCATTAAATGAGTAAGTTGAGTAGTAGAACGAGTGGTGCTCGGTGGCTAGCCCCGAGTACCCTTCACGGCCCCTAGCTGGGTCGTGACAAAAGTGGTATCAGAGCAGTTCAGTCCTAGGAAGTGTCTACGAGCCGTGTGTAGTAGAGTCTTGTTTATGGTGTGTTGCTCGCCACATCGATAAACAAGAGGCTACTGGGCATTTAGGAAAAATGACCATCTTTCTTCCTATGAGATCGTGCGATAGAGCCATGTATAAGATTTTATCCTCCCTAATAGTGTGTTGTGATTCCAGAAATGCCGCCAAAGGGAAAAGCTACAGTCGCCCAGAAGGGCAAGACTACTACAAAGAGGCGGGTAGAAAGAGAGCCTCCAATGAATATTGAAGAGGGCGAATCGCATAATGAGGCTCCATCTAATACTTCCTCCACCCCGCTTAATGTGGAAGAACAAGGAGGAGCTCCAGCTCCAATTCCTCCACCGGGTGCTTCGGGTCAACAAGTGGCCGAGGCCATTCAGTTATTGACACAGTATCGCCCAGGCACAACAGCAAAATGTGGGCCCAAGTGATCGGTCAGCCAGTACTAGAGCCCGTGATTTCATGATTTTAAATCCTCCAAAGTTCTTCGGGTCGAAGCCGGATGAAGATCCGCAAGGCTTTATTGATGAGATGTTGAGGACCCTAAAGATTATTCATGCCTCTGATACTGAATCCGTGGAGTTGGCATCTTATAGACTTCGAGATGTGGCGGTATTGTGGTATAATAATTGGATAGCATCGAGACAAGAGAATGCGCCTCCACATGTATGGCAAGAATTTGTAGATGCTTTTATTCGTCACTATTTGCCACCCGAGGTCTGCCGAGCTAGAGCGGGTAGATTCCTAAATTTGAGGCAAGGAAACATGAGTGCCCGGGAATATAGGCTTCAGTTTAATTCGTTGGCTAGGTATGCCCCGACTATGGTGGCCGACATGGGTGACCGGGTGCATAGATTCGTGAGTGGCTTAGGGCAACATTTATTCAAAGATTGCCTGACAGCTTCGCTACAAGATGGGAAGGACATTTCCCGGATACAGGCTCATGCTCAGAATTTAGAGGGGCGACAGCAACCACAAAGGAGTGATCGCGACATTGATAGGAGGCAAAGCAAGAGGGCCAGATCTATGGGAGCAGGCAGTGATTATAGAGGGGGATCAAGGCAGACTTATTCTAGGCATTCAGTCCAGTCGGTGACTAGTGCACCTCTTCGATTCGCAGGTAGGAGATTTGATCGCTTCTTCCGTTCAGGACAAGGCCAGAGTTCGAGGGCCTCAGATTCCCTGTTCAGGGACGATTATAGTCAGAGGAGGCTTCCCGTACCGCAATGCAGCCAGTACGGTAGATTACATTCCAGACAGTGTCGCCAGGGTTCAGATACTTGCTATACTTGTGGCCAAATTGGGCACATGATGAGAGATTGCCCGTCGTTGGGTGGTAGAGTTGGTATTCAACAGGTTCAGCAACTGGTTCTTCCTCAGTGTGCCCGGTAGGGCAGACTCCTCAGATGTCAGCAGGCCGAGGCAGAGGCAGCGGGGCAGAATCTACTTCAAGTGCCACTCAGCCCCGTGTATATGCTTTAGCCAGACGGCAGGATCTCGAGTCCTCCCCGGATGTGGTTACAGGTACATTTTCTATATTTTCCCGTGATGTATATGCCTTGATAGATCTGGGTTCTACTCTTTCTTATATTACTACGTATGTTGCTAGTTGTATTGGGGTGAAACCTGAGCCAATCAGACCTTTTGCGGTATCTACTCCGGTTGGTGATCCCATGATAGCGAGACAAGTGTATAAAAATTATGTAATTATGATATTTTATCGCCAGACCAAAGCTGATTTGATTGAATTGGAAATATTAGATTTTGATGTAATTATGGGTATGGATTGGTTGGCCTCGTGCTATGCTAATGTTGATTGCCGAATGAAGGTAGTTCGATTTCAATTTCCGATAGAGCCCGTGCTTGAATGGAAGGGTAATGCAGCATCCCTGAAAGGTAGGTTTATTTCCTACCTTAAGGCAAGGAAGATGATAGCCAAGGGCTATTTTATCATCTAGTTCGAGTTCATGACACCGGGGCAAAGTCGCCAATTTTCCAATCAGTTCCGGTAGTAAATGAATTTCCGGATTTATTCCCAGATGAACTTCGAGGTCTTCCCCCAGAAAGAGAGATTGACTTCGCCATTGATGTGTTGCCGGACACCAAGCCTATTTCTATTCCTCCGTATCGAATGGCTCCAGCAAAACTGAAAGAGTTAAATGCGCAGTTGAAAGATTTGCTCGAAAAGGGGTTTATTAGGCCAAGTTCATCACCGTGGGGAGCACCAGTCTTATTCGTGAGGAAGAAAGACGAATCTCTACGAATGTGTATCGACTATAGGCAATTGAACAAAGTGACGGTATAGAACAAATATACTCTTCCGAGGATTGATGATTTATTTGATCAGCTACAAGGTGCCAAATGGTTTTCAAAAATAGACTTGAGATCGGGTTATCATCAAGTGAGAGTTAGAGAAGCGGATATTCCTAAAACAACCTTTAGCACAAGATATGACCACTATGAGTTCCGGGTGATGTCGTTTGGATTAACTAATGCTCCGGCCGTGTTTATGATTCTGATGACTAATGTATTCAGGCCACTCTTGGATTTATTCGTGATAGTATTCATCGACGATATCTTGGTATACTTTCGCACATAATCAAAACATGCAGATTATTTGCGTACCGTTCTTGGCATTCTTCGAGCCTGGGAGTTATATGCAAAATTTTCAAAGTGCGAGTTTTGGCTAAATTCTGTAACAATTCTGGGCCATGTTATTTCAGATGATGTCATTCGAGTCGACACTCAGAAAATTGAAGCTGTGAAGACTTGGACAAGGCCTACGATGCCTACAGAAGTTCATAGTTTTCTGGGGTTGGCAGAGGGATTCTCATCTATTTCAGCGCCATTGACGAAGCTAACCCAGAAGTTAGCTAAATTTCAATGGAATGATGCTTGTGAGCGCAGCTTCCAAGAGTTGAAAGACAGATTAACCTCAGCTCCGATCTTAACACTTCCAGAAGGGTCAGATGGCTATGTTGTGTATTGTGACGCTTCCGGTGTTGGATTAGGGTGTGTCTTAATGCAGCACGGTAGAGTTATTGCGTATGCTTCAAGACAATTACGAAAACATGAAAAGAACTATCCAACTCAAGACCTCGAATTGGCTGCGGTTATTCATGCCTTAAAAATGTGGAGACATTACTTGTATGGTGTGCATGTTGATGTCTATAAAAATCACAAAAGTCTTCAGTACATTTTCAAGCAGAAAGAGTTGAACGTGCGGCAAAGGTGGTGGTTAGAATTGTTGAAAGATTATGGTGTGAATATTTAATACCACCCCGGAAAAGCGAATGTAGTAGCCTATGCGCTTAGCCACCGATCAATGGGAAGTTTATGCGAAGTTCCTCCGGAAAAGAAAGAGATGGTTCATGAGCTCCGTCAACTAGCTAATCTTGGAATGTGTGTAATTGATTCGGGTAGTGCAGGGATTGGCATTAACGATCCTACAGTTTCATCTTTGAATGTAGAAGTGAAAGAACGACAATATGAAGATCCTCAATTGTGTCATTACAGAGACACATCTCATGGAAAAGAGAAGTCTTCATTTGAAGTTTCTATGGATGGAATTCTTAGATACCGAGGTAGGTTATGTGTGCCGAGTGTGGCAGAATTGAGCTGACGAATTCTAAAAGAGGCACACTGTTCCTGGTATTCTATTCACCCAGGTGCAACCAAAATGTATCATGATTTCAAGAAGATGTATTGGTGGGATGGCATGAAGAGAGACATAGCGGAATTTGTGGCACAGTGTCCAAATTGCCAACAGGTAAAGATTGAACATCAAAAGCCAGGAGGCTTATTGCAAGCAATGGAAATCCTTACTTGGAAATGGGAAGTAATCAACATGCATTTTATTGTGGGGTTACCTCGTTCCCGTGGCAAGTATGATTCTATATGGGTGATCGTGGATAGATTTACGAAAGCAACCCATTTTCTTCCAGTTAGAACCACGTACTCAGCAGGAGACTATGCGAGGTTGTATCTCAAAGAAATTGTGCGCTTTCATGGTATACCATTATCTATTATCATAGATGTTAAAATCTTGCTCTTCTTATATTTGTAGTGAGTTCAAGACGCTCTCCGACGTGATACAATTAGTTTGGCGAAAGAGCAACGTTTGCGGCAAGTCGGAATTTCAAGAATAAGGTATCATTTCTATGTTTTTATGTTATGAAATGGGTATATATGTGGTAGTGATTAAAGTGGCATGAAGATTATGGAATTATGTTGTGTTGAGCATGGCCGTGTGTGTGTGTGAAGGGTGTGTTTGGCCGTGAGCCATATTGGTGTGGGAGGAGTAGAATTTGATTTTGTTTAGTTTGTTAGTTGCGTCGTTGTGGTATTTATGACGTAAATGAATGTCTAACGAGTTGAATTGGCATTGAAAATGGTTGCGGGTTCTTATGGGAAATTATATGATTTTTGTATATTCTTATATATAATTGTGGAAGTAAGACTTTAAATGTGGATTATGGTTGTCGTTAATGAATTTGGAATGAAACAAGGCGAGTTAGTATGTTCGTCGTAGTTGTTGACGTTTCGGATGGAATATGGAAAGTGACGAATCATTCGAACTTGTGTATATTGCTCGGAATATTATTGGGATGTGTTTGAATAACCTTGAATGAGTAAATGAATAAAATAATGTGGACATTAGTTTGGTATTGTGAAGTTTGAATGAAAGTTGTCGATTTATGTAGAAAGAAAGAATATTGACGTTAGACTTATTTTGTTGCGACTTATGATGTTTGTGATATTGTGGGCTGTTGTGTTGATGTATATTGAGCCGAGCTAAGTCTCGGGGGTGTTATATATATAGGGGAAATGCTGTCGAAATTTTGGTAGACAAAAATGAAGTTGAGTGAATTCTTAAGCCTTGAAATCTCTAATTGGTAACTTTGACCATTTGCAGATTCTGAGCGAAACGGGACTTAAGTTTTGGGCGAGCGTAAGTCGTATATAAGGTATGTAAGGCTACCCACTCCTTCTTTTGGCATGTCTTAGTATGCTAGGTTGATATCGGAACCCCGGGAGCAATTCTGCTCCTCGAAATCCGAATTAGAGAATGGCTACTATTCATTCAATTCAATTGAAGCTTAAAGACCCTATTTAGGCTAGGAAGTAACCAAGCGTCCGAAACTTATGCAAACGTCGTCGGATCACTTCGAAACCTTTATGTATGATCCCATAGACCCCAAATGTCCGTGATTCTCGTCCGCCACCTCGACTTGACCCGAGATGGGCCCGCTAACCCCGAGATGCCTTGATTGTTCTATTAGGCTCTCTCTTTGTAAAAGTTTGACAAGGGACCTTTGATTGTGAAATCGTCTATTATAAAATAATTTTTTGATTAACACGATATGTTAAACTATGTTTTGGGTTATAAATACCATTTCGGGAGCACTTTTGTAAAATGAACTCCGTACTAACTAATTGTTCGACTATTTTTACTAAAGACTTGACTTATGATTTTATCAAGTTCTAAAGAATATTTTGACATACAAATTGCATTGTTTGCTCACGACTCCGCTCGTGCCCTTATTATGATTCGTTCACCGGTTTCCGGGCCGGTTATGATTCGTATGCACTATGATAAATTCGGCCGTATGCTGTGTTACGGTTCCCGAGACCTCGCCATAGGGCCGGGTTCCGTTTGGTGTTATGCTGTGATATGGCTGGTGATATGTTATGATGATATGTGTGCTCGGGGATGTATGGAGATTTGAACTTTCTGGTGTTATGCTGTGTGTGGCACCAGTGTCGGAGTGGTGACCACGTTCCTGAGCTTTGCATGATTTTGTCTGCATTATGTATATATGATTTTGATACAAATTCTGATATTCTGATATACTGTATCCCCCCTTTTGTATCCTGTTTATTTTCAGTTGTGGCTTATACTTCTGTACTCTATGCTTTACATACTCAGTACATCTTTCGTACTGACCCCCTTTCTTCGGGGGCTGTGTTTCATGCCCGCAGGTACAGACACAGGTGATCCACCACTATAGGCTCCACTTTCTGCTATTTCGGAGTACTCCCTTTTGATCCGGAGTCCACTCTTGGTACATACATCGTTTGCTATGTATATATTTTTGTATATCTGACTATTTGGGTATTGCGGGGCCCTGTCCCGTCATATGATTCTGCCGGTCTGTTTAGAGGTCTGTGGACATGTTTGTGGGTTTGGGTCTTTCTGTTCGGATGTGTGTATATGCTGTGTTTGGGCGATCCCATTCGCCGCGGCGGCCGGTCCGCATATGTTTACATGTTGCCTTGTTGGCCGGTGTGGCCTCTGTTGGTATTTTCTGTGCGCAGGGTTATTTTGGATAGTCTGTAAAACAAAGGAAACTCTGCCAAAAATTTTCTGGAAATTATCTAAATTTGGAATATAGCCTTGGCGGCTTCTGCCATGTATTTGAATGCATTTGATAGATGGGTTTGGGTGCCCAGATCGGGCACTAGTCACGGCCTACGGGGTTGGGTCGTGACAAAAGTGGTATCAGAGCTAGGTTTGTCCTCGGAATGTCTACAGGCCGTGTCTCGTAGAGTCTTGTTTATCGGTGTGTTGTGCACCACATCTATAAACAGGAGGGTACAGGGCATTTAGGGTGTACCTTTCTTTGAAATCTTAGATCGTGCGTTAGAGCTGTGCTATTAGGATGATTTTGATCTGATTCGTTATTGTGTTTGCAGTTATGCCTCCGAAGAAGGCAACGGCGGCCCAGAAGGGCAAGGCAGGGATAGCAGGGACTAGTCAGGCACAGCGAGTTACCAGGGCTCGTGTTTATGATTTGCTCGAGGTTGTGCCCCATTTAGAGGGATCCGCTACACCACCGGCGGAGCCTGGAGCAGGTCCATCAGCAGCTCCAGGGGCCCGAGGACCCGCACCTGAGCCTCCAGCTCCTCAGCTAGGGGCGGAGGACAGGACACTGAGAGAGGCTGTACAGTTATTGACCACTCTGGTAGCGGGACAGGCTCGCAGACGCGGGCGGAGAGATGATGATTATGACGACAGGCGTGACAGCCTGAGAGTTCGAGAGTTCCTATCGTGTGGCCCTCCAGAGTTTTTCAGGTCTAAACCCGACGAGGACCCCCATGACTTTATTCGGGGGATGCGACGCTCACTAGACTTGGTCAGGGCTTCAGAGACTGAGTCTGTTGAGTTGGCTTCGCATAGACTACGGGATGTTGCTGCTCACTGGTATGAGTCCTGGGAGCTATCCAGGGGTGAGGGTGCTACCCCAACTACTTGGGACGCGTTCGTGACTGCTTTCACTCACAACCTTTTGCCCCCAGAGTTACGGCGGGCGCGGGTTGACCGATTTTCGCATTTGCAGCAGAGGGGTCAGAGCGTCCGTGAGTATAATATGGAGTTTGATTCTTTGGCCCGGTATGCACCTGCCATAGTAGCAGATATGGCCGATCGGATGCACAGATACGTGATGGGGTTAGACCGCTATTTGATTGATGGCTGTATGGCGGTGGCATTGCAGGCAGACATGGATATTGCCCGACTACAGGCTTATGCCCTGGGTATGGAGGACCGACATAAAGCTGATTATTCTAGCAGAGATCGGGACAGGAGGCCGCCCAAGAGGGCCAGATCCACAGGTTATTCTGGAGATTCTCGAGGCGGACAGCCTCAGCAGCAGTAGTCAGACAGACATCCTCCTCCGTCAGGCCGGGGTACACAGCCGGCCGGTAGGAGATTTGACAGTGCAGGACCGTCTGGGGCCGGTCAGAGTTCCAGAGCGTCAGGTTCACAGGTATCCAGAGGTCCCAGTGTTCCCATTGCGGGAAATCGCACCCGGGAGAGTGTTATCGACTTACTGGAGCCTGTTTTTCATGCGGCGGTCAGGGCCATATTATGCGAGATTGTTCGTTGGCGAGTGGTTCTGGTAGTGTAGCTCAGCCGACGGGATCAGCCGCTGGTTCATCATCTGCTCCATCAGTTGCACGCCCTGCGGGGCGAGGTATGCCTGCACCGGCGGGACGCGGTCGAGGTCGTGGCAGTGCTTCAGGTTCTAGCGGTCCCTCGAACCACATATACGCATTGGCCAGCCGCCAGGATCAGGAGGCTTCGCCGAATGTCGTCACAGGTACATTACTGGTTTTCTCCTGATCTGTATATGCACTGATTGATCCTGGCTCTACATTATCATATATTTCCCCGCTCGTTGCTAGTAAAATTGGGATAGTGTCTGAGCCTATAGATCCATTTGAGGTAGCTACACCGGTTGGGGACTATATTATAGCGAGACAGATATATAGGGATTGTTCTGTGACTATATGTGATCGTTGCGCTAAAGCTGACTTGATAGAATTGGATATGCTGGAATTCGATGTCATTATGGGTATGGACTGGTTAGCTTCCTGTTATGCTAATGTTGACTTCCAGAAAAAGGTAGTCTGTTTTCAGTTTCCAGGGGAACCAGTTATAGAGTGGTTCGGGTCTACAGCATCGCCGAGGGGTAAGTTTATTTCGTACCTCAAGGCTAAGAAGATGATTCAGAAAGGCTATATCTATCACTTGGTTTGTGTGCACGACACTACCGCTGAGACACCTACTATTCAGTCTGTTCCGGTCGTAAATGAATTCCCAGATGTATTTCCTGATGAGCTTCCGGGTCTTCCGCCCGAGCGGGAGATAGATTTTACTATAGACTTGTTGCCGGATACGCAGCCTATATCTATTGCTCCGTACAGAATGGCACCGGCTGAATTGAAGGAATTGAAAGAGCAGCTGAAGGATCTGGTAGATAAAGGCTTTATCAGACCCAGTACATCACCCTGGGGAGCGCCGGTATTATTTGTAGGGAAGAAAGATGGGTCACTGCGAATGTGTATTGATTATCGGCAATTGAATAAGGTGACTATAAAGAATAAATATCCCCTCCCCCGGATTGATGATTTGTTTGATCGGTTGCAGGGTGCTAAATACTTTTCGAAGGTAGATCTGCGCTCGGGTTATCATCAGGTGCGAGTACGAGAATCAGATATCCCGAAGACTGCTTTCAGGACCCAGTACGGGCATTATGAATTCAGAGATATGTCTTTCGGGTTGACTAATGCTCCAACGGTATTCATGGATCTGATGAATCAGGTATTTCGTCCTTTTCGGGATATGTTCGTGATTGTGTTTATAGACGATATTCTGATTTATTCACGATCAGCAGAGGAGCATTCGAATCATTTGAGGACAGTACTTGGCACTCTCCGTCAGCAGAAATTATATGCCAAATTTTCCAAATGTGAATTCTGGTTAACTTCGGTGGCTTTCTTGGGGCATATTGTCGGAGCAGACGGCATTCGGGTCGATACGCAGAAGATTGAGGCCATACAGAATTGGCCCAGGCCTACTACACCGACAGAGGTACGCAGTTTTCTGGGGTTAGCCGGGTATTATCGAAGGTTCGTGGAAAATGTTTCTTCCATAGCAACACCACTGACGAAGCTTACTCAGAAAGCAGCGAAATTTCAGTGGACTGATGTTTGCGAACGCAGCTTCCAGCTGTTGAAAGAAAAATTAATTACAGCACCAGTATTAGCTCTTCCAGAAGGATCAGACGGGTATGTTGTCTATTGTGATGCCTCTGGTATTGGGATAGGTTGCGTGTTGATGCAGCACGGTCGAGTCATAGCCTATGCTTCCCGGCAGCTCAGACCGCACGAGAAGAATTATCCCACTCATGATCTTGAGTTGGCCGCGGTGATTCATGCTTTGAAGATTTGGCGGCATTATTTATATGGGGTCCATGTTGATATTTATAGGGACCATAAGAGTCTCCAGTATATTTTTAAGCAGAAAGAACTGAATTTGCGGCAGAGGAGATGGCTTGAGTTACTGAAAGATTATGACGTTGATATTCTGTACCATCTTGGGAAAGTCAATGTGGTAGCGGATGCACTTAGCCGCAAGTCCATGGGCAGCTTGGCTGATGTACCACCTGGTAAGAAGGACTTGGTTCGTGGAATTCATCAGTTGGCCAGCCTTGGAGTTCGTTTGGCAGATTCTGGAGATTCTGGGATTTCTGTTCGTGCAGTTGCTGAATCATCCATTACAGAAGAGGTAAAGCAGCGTCAGTTCGAGGATCCTGTTCTGGTTCAGTACAGAGATGTGGCCCTTAATAAAGAAAAGACTCCGTTTGAAATTTCGCCTGAAGGGGTATTATTATATGAAGGCAGAATCTGTGTTCCGGATGTTGCAGGCCTACGGCGACAAATCATGGGCGAGGCGCATAATGCACGGTATTCTGTTCATCCTGGTTCCACTAAAATGTATCATGATCTCAGAAGTTTGTATTGGTGGGACGGTATGAAGAAAGATATTGCAGAGTACGTTAGTCAGTGCCCGAATTGTCAGCAGGTTAAAATTGAACACCAGAAGCCCGGTGGGTTATTACAGGAGATAGAAATTCCAGCCTGGAAATGGGAGATGATTAATATGGATTTCGTTGTTGGATTACCGCGCACTCCACGCAGGTACGACTCTATCTGGGTTGTTGTTGACAGGCTGACGAAATCAGCCCATTTCCTTCCGGTTCGGACTACCTATTCGGCGGAGGACTATGCCAGATTGTATATCAGAGAGATAGTCAGACTTCACGGAGTCCCTATATCTATTATTACTGACCGAGGTACCCAGTTTACAGCAAATTTCTGGAGGTCATTTCAGGAGGGATTAGGGACTTAGGTGACTCTCAGTACAGCTTTTCACCCTCAGTCCGACGGGCAGGCCGAGCGCACTATTCAGACGCTCGAAGATATGTTGCGGGCCTGCGTTATTGATTTCAGGGGCAGCTGGGATGATCATTTGCCGCTTATTGAGTTTGCCTATAATAATAGTTATCACTCCAGCATTCAGATGGCACCGTATGAAGCCCTGTATGGCAGGAAATGCAGATCTCCTATTGGTTGGTTTGACGTGGGCGAGACTAAGCTGATTGGGCCAGATGTGATCCAGGAAGCCGTAGATAAAGTAAATCTTATTCTAGAACAGTTATTGGCTGCTCAGAGTCGACAAAAAGCTTATGCAGATAGACGACGTCGACCGTTAGAGTTCCAGATTGGTGACTGGGTATTTCTGAAGGTGTCGCCTATGAAGGGTGTTATGAGATTCGGCAAAAAGGGTAAGTTTAGCCCGCGGTATATCGGTCCATATCAGATTGTTCGGAAGATAGGCGAGGTCGCCTATGAGATAGACTTACCATCCGATTTGGAGGCAGTACACCCAGTATTTCATGTGTCTATGCTGCGAAAATGTATTGGTGATCCTTCCAGTATATTCCCAATGGATGATATTCAGGTAACGGAGCATTTGTCTTATGAAGAGCAGCCTATAACTATTCTGGACCGACAGGTACGGAGACTGCGCACTAAGGAAGTGCCTTCTGTTAAAGTCCTGTGGCGCAACAGCAATCGGGAGGAAATGACCTGGGAGTCGGAGGATGGGATGAAGAAGAAATACCCCCACTTATTTCCTGCGGACACAGGTAATTTAAACCTTCAAGTTTGTTGTATTGATTGACGAATGAGTTATGTGTACTAATTATAAAAGAGAGACTCCCCCGTTATGCCTGTAAGACTTTATAAGACTAATTTAACATTCGGGGACGAATGTTCTTAAGGGGGGGAGAATGTTATGTCCTGCGTTTTCGCATAATTGGAAATCTTGAAAATAATTAAGACTTGTATGTTATAAGGCAATATTTTGATTTAAGTTAATATGTTGATGTCATTTATGGAAGTGTTGGTGCAAAGACGTCGGGGAAGTCCAAGGGCAAAATTTGGAGTTTCGGAAATTAGTTTCGGGAATTTTAAAACGAGATTTTTACGAATTGGGCCAAGATTTTTTTTTGAAGAAATGGAAGCCCAAACTTGAGGGGTGGCCGGCCTAAGGCCTTGGCCCAAGCCCCATTTTAAATGGTCATGTGATGAGCATGTGACAATAATAAGGGGACAATATAATATGTTCATCTAGATCCTTAGAATGTTCAAGAAAAAGAAAAATCAAACCTTTGAGCTCAAGAACAAGGGTCTCGGCCGAACCCTATAGGAAGAGAAAAAAAAATTTCCAAGCCTTGCTTCCAATCTTAAAATCTTGCTCTTCTCATATTTGTAGTGAGTTCAAGACGCTCTCCGACGTGATACAATTAGTTTGGCGAAAGAGCAACGTTTGCGGCAAGTCGGAATTTCAAGAATAAGGTATGATTTCTATGTTTTTATGTTATGAAATGGGTATATATGTGGTAGTGATTAAAGTGGCATGAAGATTATGGAATTATGTTGTGTTGAGCATGGCCGTGTGTGTGTGTGAAGGGTGTGTTTGGCCGTGAGCCATATTGGTGTGGGAGGAGTAGTGAATTTGATTTTGTTTAGTTTGTTAGTTGCGTCGTTGTGGTATTTATGACGTAAATGAATGTCTAACGAGTTGAATTGGCTTTGAAAATGGTTGCGGGTTCTTATGGGAAATTATATGATTTTTGTATATTCTTATATATAATTGTGGAAGTAAGACTTTAAATGTGGATTATGGTTGTTGTTAATGAATTTGGAATGAAACAAGGGGAGTTAGTATGTTCGTCGTAGTTGTTGACGTTTCGGATGGAATATGGAAAGTGACGAATCATTCGAACTTGTGTATATTGCTCGGAATATTATTGGGATGTGTTTGAATAACCTTGAATGAGTAAATGAATACAATAATGTGGACATTAGTTTGGTATTGTGAAGTTTGAATGAAAGTTGTCGATTGATGTAGAAAGAAAGAATATTGACGTTAGACTTATTTTGTTGCGACTTATGATGTTTGTGATATTGTGGGCTGTTGTGTTGATGTATATTGAGCCGAGCTAAGTCTCGGGGGTGTTATATATATAGGGGAAATGCTGCCGAAATTTCGGTAGACAAAAATGAAGTTGAGTGAATTCTTAAGCCTTGAAATCTCTAATTGGGAACTTTGACCATTTGCAGATTCTGAGCGAAACGGGACTTAGGTTTTGGGCGAGCGTAAGTCGTATATAAGGTATGTAAGGATACCCACTCCTTCTTTTGGCATGTCTTAGTATGCTAGGTTGATATCGGAACCCCGGGAGCAATTCTGCTCCTCGAAATCCGAATTAGAGAATGGCTACTATTCATTCAATTCAATTGAAGCTTAAAGACCCTATTTAGGCTAGGAAGTAACCAAGCGTCCGAAACTTATGCAAACGTCGTCGGATCACTTCGAAACCTTTATGTATGATCCCATAGACCCCAAATGTCCGTGATTCTCGTCCGCCACCTCGACTTGACCCGAGGTGGGCCCGCTAACCCCGAGATGCCTTGATTGTTATATTAGGCTCTCTCTTTGTAAAAGTTTGACAAGGGACCTTTGACTGTGAAATCGTCTATTATAAAATAATGTTTTGATTAACACGATATGCTAAACTATGTTTTGGGTTATAAATACCATTTCGGGAGCACTTTTGTAAAATGAACTCCGTACTAACTAATTGTTCGACTATTTTTACTAAAGACTTGACTTATGATTTTATCAAGTTCTAAAGAATATTTTGACATACAAATTGCATTGTTTGCTCACGACTCCGCTCGTGCCCTTATAATGATTCGTTCACCGGTTCCCGGGCCGGTTATGATTCGTGCGCACTATGATAAATTCGGCCGTATGCTGTGTTACGATTCCCGAGACCTCGCCATAGGGCCGGGTTCCGTTTGGTGTTATGCTGTGATATGGCTGGTGATATGTTATGATGATATGTGTGCTCGTGGATGTACGGAGATTTGAACTTTCTAGTGTTATGCTGTGTGTGGCACCAGTGTCGGAGTGGTTACCACGTTCCTGAGCTTTGCATGATTTTGTCTGCATTATGTATATATTATTTTGATAGAGATTCTGATATACTGTTCAGTATCCCCCCTTTTGTATCCTGTTTATTTTCAGTTGTGGCTTATACTTCTGTACTCTATGCTTTACATACTCAATACATCTTTCGTACTGACCCCCTTTCTTCGGGGCCTGCGTTTCATGCCCGCAGGTACAGACACAGGTGATCCACCACTGTAGGCTCCACTTTCTGCTATTTCGGAGTACTCCCTTTTGATCCGGAGTCCACTCTTGGTACATACATCTTTTGCTATGTATATATTTTTGTATATCTGACTATTTGGGTACGGCGGGACCCTGTCCCGTCATATGATTCTGTCGGTCTGTTTAGAGGTCTGTGGACATGTTTGTGGGTTTGGGTCTTTCTGTTCAGATGTGTGTATATGATGTGTTTGGGCGATGCCATTCGCCGCGGCGGCCGGTCCGCATATGTTTACATGTTGCCTTGTTGGCCGGTGTGGCCTCTGTTGGTATTTTCTGTGCGCAGGGTTATTTTGGATAGTCTGTAAAACAAAGGAAACTCTGCCGAAATTTTTCTGGAAATTATCTAAATTTGGAATATAGCCTTGGCGGCTTCTGCTATATATTTGAATGCATTTGATAGATGGGTTTGGGTGCCCAGATCGGGCACTAGTCACGGCCGACGGGGTTGGGTCGTGACAACAGATAGAGGAGCACAGTTTACAGCCAAGTGCTGGAAGTCCTTTCAAGAAGGTTTAGGCACTTAAGTGAAGCTTAGCACGGCATTTCATCCACAGACTGATGGACAAGCCGAGCGTACTATTCAAACTTTGGAAGATATGCTACGGGCATGTGTATTAGATTTTGGTGGTAGCTGGGATGATCACTTATCCCTTATTGAGTTTTCTTACAACAATAGCTACCATTCTAGTATCCAAATGGCTCCGTATGAAGCCCTATATGGAAGAAAGTGTAGGTCCCCAGTTGGATGGTTTGAAATAGGAGAAGTATAGCTAGTAGGCCCCGAATTGATTCAGCAAGCGGTGGAAAAAGTTAAAGTGATCCAAGATAGATTGCTGAGAGCCCAAAGTCGCCAAAAGTCTTATGCGGACAATCGCCGATGAGACTTGGAATTCCAGGTTGATGATTGGGTATTTTTGAAAGTGTCGTCAATGAAAGGGGTGATGAGATTTGGCAAGAGAGGGAAGTTAAGTACAAGATATATTGGACCCTATAAAATTATCCGCAAGGTGGGTCATGTCGCCTATGAATTGGACTTTCCTTCGGAGCTCGAATTAGTCCATCCGGTCTTCCATATTTCGATGCTCCGCAAGTGTGTTGGAGATCCCACAAAGATTGTCCCGAAAGATGATGTGCAAGTAACAGAAACGCTAACCTATGAAGAAGTGCCTATTGCTATTCTAGACAGGCAAGTGCGAAGACTTCGAAATAAAGAGGTAGCTTCAGTTAAAGTCTTGTGGCGAAACAATAACCCGGAAGAAATGACTTGGGAGGCGGAAGAGAAGATAAAATCCACGTACCCGCATTTATTTCAAACCCCAGGAGAAATTCAAGATGAAACACCAACGATATACGGTATATATTCTAACTTTTCATGCTTCTGGTCGTGCGTGGCCATAGATATGTTGATATTGTGATGTAGCCCTGTGAGGCAATGATATTATGGGTTGTTGTGACAGGATGGTAGTGCCATATTACAGGGGAAACTCTGGATTTTTTTTTCTAGAATCCCCGATGACTTAACATTCGAGGACGAATGTTCCAAAAGAAGGAGAGAATGTTACACCACGGAAATTTCCCCGTGAACGTACAATGAATAGACTAACGAAGAATACGAGTATACGATGTTTTAATTTGAAGGGAATGACATTTGACGACCCTAAGTAAGATTTCAAAGGCAATGGGAATAAGAGATAGGTTATGCTCCACAACGACTAATTATAGGTTCTGAAGACGTGAAAGTTGCAAATTTGCACTTCGGCCCAGTTGATCGTAAACTGAAATACGGCCCGTAAACTGAGTTCGTAAATCACCATGTCCTCAGCCTACCTTTCTGGTTCTGTGATGCTTAAATACGCCCGCAGAATACGGACAGTAAACTGGAATAAGGACCGTAAACTGGGTTTACGACCACTGTGCACTTCAATTACTGTTAATTTCGGATCAGATTTTAAGTCATTAAAAAGGAGACCCAAGCTCATTAATTCATTTCATTTCCACGATACTTCTCTCTAGAAACCTCTAGAATATTATCCACTCTTCATCTTCAAGAAAACAAAGGAAATCAATGATCAATATCAAGAATCCAAGTGAATCAAGTGTATGAAACTCATCAAAGTTCATCCAAGTTAAGAAATTTCAAGAGAAGCAAACTACGGTTTTGGTGCAAGAAGAGTAATACCACTCAAGGCTTGTTCCTACAACATCTAAGGTACGTTTTATGGAATTTACATGTTATTTAGGGTATGGAAGAGTTGAAACACTTGGATTATAGAAGGATGTAAGAAATGGGTCATGAAAGTATGAATAGTAGCATTGTTGAGTAAAGGTTTGAATTGAGCCACGATCATTGATAATTTATGATTATAAAAATGATATGAATGACATTTATAACATGGAATAAGTATCCTATGTGAGAAAATTCAACAATGAACCATGGCCATGATTATGGAGAAATTGAAGACAAATTGTGAAATACGGATATTGTAAATGAATGATGAGTGTTGTCTATCATATTGAGAATGTTGTTATGAACGTCTGAGAGTTGATATAGAATATGGGAAGAGTAGTATAAACGAAGGAAATGCTGTCCAAATTTCCCTAGAAATAATAGCACGTTCTTATAGTCGACTATAATGCGAATTCTATCTTGAAGGTGGAAACGTGACATTGAAGGAGAACAAGCAAACGATAGCTTAGTTAAACGAAAAAGGTATGTGAGGCTAGTCCTTTCTTTCTAATGGGATGAATCCTATAGCATGACTCTCTTTCCTCTTCATGAGTTCCTATATTCCAGAAAGCTACAAGCCTATTTCTATGAATAGCTATATAAGATAAGAGACATGTTATGAGCCCTATAATGATGATGATGAGTTAAAGTATAAAAATTCTAAAATGTATGATATGATGATCCTATAATGATAATGATGTTATTTACTGCTCACACTCACCTTATATGTTAGTTCCTTCAAGGTGAGGCAGAATGTCAATGAATGCTCCATAATGAAATGGGGGGATCACGACCTTACGTCACCCCGATAAAGTATAGTTGTCCTTGAGCCTTATGCATGTACTATGGTAATCGTACTATGATGAGCATATTACGTTGAGCATTTTATGATGATGATACAGCACCGCGCCTATATGGCCGGGCAGTCACCGCTAAGGCGGGCAGCATATACACCATGGCCAGACGGCATGGGCAGACACCACTAGTGGGCGGTATGAGATGATACCTCGGACGTGGGAGGCCTGGATGCAGGCTAATGTTATGATTATCACACCGATCCAATATGGACGGGCAGTTTATACACTATCACACCGTACCTATATGGGCGGGCAGCTTATACCTTTATGCATATATGATATGACGATGAGTATGAGTAAGACAGTATGCATTACTTCATTTATATTTGGCAGTCAGATACAAATGTTCATATTGGTATTTCCTTTGTATCATTGTCTTATTTCATTGTTTATGCCTCTCATACTAAGTACAATGTTCGTACTGACGTCCGTTTTCTTTGGACGCTGTGTTCATGCCCACAGGGAGACAAGGAGGAGAGCTTGACCCAGATTCGTAGTAGTTGTCAGCCGATTGAAAGCACTCCTTTGTTCCGGAGGTGCTTGATTATTCTTTTGTGTATATTCATGTATATGTATTTTGGGCATGACGGGGTCTTGTCCCGTCTTCATGTTCAGCACTCCAGTAGAGGCTCGTAGATACGCAGTGTGGGTTAGATGGTCTCACGAGATTGTTACTATGTATACATATATTATTTTGATGGCCGAGAGGCTTATGCATATCAAAGTATTTTATGTTCTCAAATGAAAAGATGATTTTATTATGTCCTGAGTATAAATTGATAAAAGAGCATTAAATGAGTAAGATGAGTAGTAGAACGAGTGGTGCTCGGTGGCTAGCCCAGGGTACCCGTCGCGGCCCCTAGCTGGGTCGTGACAAAAGTGATATCAGAGCAGTTCAGTCCTAGGAAGTGTCTACAAGTTGTGTCTTGTAGAGTCTTGTTTATGGTGTGTTGCGCGCCACATCGATAAACAAGAGGCTACAGGGCATTTAGGAAAAATGACCATCTTTCTTCCTATGAGATCGTGCGGTAGAGCCATGTATATGATTTTATCCTCCCTAATAGTGTGTTGTGATTCCAGAAATGCCGCCAAAGGGAAAAGCTACAGCGACCCAGAAGGGCAAGACTACGACAAAGAGGCAGGTAGAAAGAGAGCCTCCGATGAATATTGAAGAGGGTGAATCGCATAATGAGGCTCCATCTAGTACTTCCTCCTCCCCGCCTAATGTGGAAGAACAAGGAGGAGCTCCAGCTCCAATTCCTCCACTGGGTGCTTCGGGTTAACAAGTGGCCGAGGCCATTCTGTTACTTACACAGTGCCGCCCAGGTACAACGGAAAAATGTGGGCCCAAGTGATCGGTCAGCCAGTACTAGAGCCCGTGATTTCTTGACTTTCAATCCTCCAGAGTTCTTTGGGTCGAAGCCGGATGAAGATCCGCAAGGCTTTATTGATGAGATGTTGAGGACCCTAAAGATTATTCATGCCTCTGAGACTGAATCCGTAGAGTTGGCATCTTATAGACTTCGAGATGTGGCGGTATTGTGGTATAATAATTGGATAGCATCGAGACAAGAGAATGCGCCTCCACCTGTATGGCAAGAATTTGTAGATGCTTTTATTTGTCACTATTTTCCACCCGAGGTCCCCCGAGCTAGAGCGGATAGATTCCTGAATTTGAGTCAAGGAAACATGAGTGCCCGGGATTATAGCCTTCAGTTTAATTCGTTGGCTAGGTATTCCCCGACTATAGTGGTCGACATGGGAGACCGGGTGCATAGATTCGTGAGTGGCTTAGGGCCACATTTATTCAAAGATTGCCTGACAGCTTCGCTACAAGATGGGAAGGATATTTCCCGGATACAGGCTCATGCTAAAAATTTAGAGGGGCGACAACAACCACAAAGGAGTGATCGCGACATTGATAGGAGGCAAAGCAAGAGGGCCAGATCTATGGGAGCAGGCAGTGATTATAGAGGGGGATCAAGGCAGATATATTCTAGGCATTCAGGCCAGTCAGTGACAAGTGCACCTCCTCGATTCGCAGGTAGGAGATTTGATCGCTTCTTCCGTTCAGGACAGGGCCAGAGTTCGAGGGCCTTAGATTCCCTGTTCAGGGAAGATTATAGTCAGAGGAGACCCCCCCGTACCGCAATGCAGCCAGTGCGGTAGATTACATTCCGGACATTGTTGCCAGGGTTCGGATGCTTGCTATACTTGTGGCCAAGTTGGGCACATGATGAGAGATTGCCCGTCGTTGGGTGGTAGAGTTGGTATTCAACCTACAGGTTCAGCAACTGGTTCTTCCTCAGCGCGCCCGGTAGGGCAGACTCCTCAGATGTCAGCAGGCCGAGGCAGAGGCAGAGGGGCAGCATCTACTTCAGGTGCCACTCAGCCCCGTGTATATGCTTTAGCCGGACGGCAGGATTTTGAGTCCTCCCCGGATGTGGTTACAGGTACATTGTCTATATTTTCCCGTGATGTATATGCCTTGATAGATCCGGGTTCTACTCATTCTTGTATTACTACGTATGTTACTGGTTGTATTGGGGTGAAACTTGAGCCAATCAGACCTTTTGAGGTATCTACTCCGGTTGGTGATCCCGTGATAGCGAGACAAGTGTATAAAAATTATGTAATGCAGCATCCCCTAAAGGTAGGTTTATTTCCTACCTTAAGGCAAGGAAGGTGATAGCCAAGGGATATATTTATCATCTAGTTCGAGTTCATGACACCGAGGCAAAGTCGCCAATTTTCCAATCAGTTCCGGTAGTAAATGAATTTCCGGATGTATTACCAGATGAACTTCCAGGTCTTCCCCCAGAAAGAGAGATTGACTTCGCCATTGATGTGTTGCCAGACACCAAGCCTATTTCTATTCCTCCGTATCGAATGGCCCCGACAGAAGTGAAATAGAAAAGGCAGAGTTGAAAGATTTGCTCGAAAAGGGGTTTATTAGGCCCAGTTCATCACCGTGGGGAGCTTCAGTCTTATTTGTGAGGAAGAAAGACGGATCTCTATGAATGTGTATCGACTATAGGCAATTGAACAAAGTGACGGTAAAGAACAAATATCCTCTTCCGAGGATTGATGATTTATTTGATCAGCTATAGGGTGTCAAATGGTTTTCAAAAATAGACTTGAGATCGGGTTATCATCAAGTGAGAGTTACAGAAGTGGATATTCCTAAAACAACCTTTAGCACGAGATATGGCCACTATGAGTTCCGGGTGATGTCGTTTGGATTAACTAATGCTCCGGCCGTGTTTATGAATCTGATGAATAATGTATTCAGGCCACTCTTGGATTTATTCGTGATAGTATTCATCGACGATATCTTGGTATACTCTCGCACAGAATCAAAACATGCAGATCATTTACGTATCGTTCTTGGCATTCTTCGAGCCCGAGAGTTATATGCAAAATTTTCAAAGTGCGAGTTTTGGCTAAATTCTGTAACATTTCTGGGCCATGTTATTTCAGATGATGTCATTCGAGTCGACACTCAGAAAATTGAAGCTATGAAGACTTGGCCAAGGCCTACGACGCCTACAGAAGTTCATAGTTTTCTGAGGTTGGCAGGTTATTATAGAAGGTTCGCAGAGGGCTTCTCATCTATTTCAGCCCCATTGACGAAGCTAACCCAGAAGTCAGCTAAATTTCAATGGAATGATGCTTGTGAGCGCAGCTTCCAAGAGTTGAAAGACAAATTAACCTCAGCTCCGGTCTTAACACTTCCAGAAGGGTTAGATGGCTATGTTGTGTATTGTGACGCTTCCGGTGTTGGATTAGGGTGTGTCTTAATGCAGCACGGTAGAGTTATTGCGTACGCTCTAAGACAATTGCGAAAACAGGAAAAGAACTATCCAACGCATGACCTCGAATTGGCTGCAGTTATTCATGCCTTAAAAATGTGGAGACATTACTTGTATGGTGTGCATGTTGATGTCTATAAAGATCACAAAAGTCTTCAGTACATTTTCAAGCAGAAGGAGTTGAACCTGTTGTAAAGGTGGTGGTTAGAATTGTTGAAAGATTATGATGTGAATATTTTATACCACCCCGGAAAAGCGAATGTAGTAGCCGATGCGCTTAGCCACCGATCAATGGGATGTTTATGCGAAGTTCCTCCGGAAAAGAAAGAGATGGTTCATGAGCTCCGTCAACTATCTAATCTTGGAGTGCGTGTAATTGATTCGGGTAGTGCAGGGATTGGCATTAATGATCCTATAGTTTCATCTTTGAATATAGAAGTGAAAGAACGATAATATGAAGATCCTCAATTGTGTCATTACAGAGACACATCTCATGGAAAAGAGAAGTCTTCATTTGAAGTTTCTATGGATGGAATTCTTAGATACCAAGGCAGGTTATGTGTGCCGAGTGTGGCAGAATTGCGCTGACGAATTCTAGAAGAAGCACATTGTTCCCGGTATTCTATTCACCCAGGTGCAACCAAAATGTATCATGATCTCAAGATGATGTATTGGTGGGATGGCATGAAGAGAGACATAGCGGAATTTGTGGCACAGTGTCCAAATTGCCAACAGGTAAAGATTGAACATCAAAAGCCAGGAGGCATATTGCAAGCAATGGAAATCCCTACTTGGAAATAGGAAGTAATCAACATGGATTTTATTGTGGGGTTGCCTCGTTCCCGTGGCAAGTATGATTCTATATGGGTGATCGTGGATAGATTGACGAAACCAGCCCATTTTCTTCCAGTAAGAACCACGTACTCAGCAGGAGACTATGCGAGGTTGTATCTCAAAGAAATTGTTCGACTTATTGGTATATCGTTATCTATTATCACAGATAGAGGAGCACAGTTTACAGCCAAGTTCTGGAAGTCCTTTCAAGAAGGTTTAGGCACTCAAGTGAAGCTTAGCACGACATTTCATCCACAGACTGATGGACAAGCCGAGCTTACTATTCAAACTTTGGAAGATATGCTACGGGCATATGTATTAGATTTTGGTGGTAGCTGGGATGATCACTTATCCCTTATTGAGTTTGCTTACAACAATAGCTACCATTCCAATATACAAATGGATCCGTATGAAGCCCTATATGGAAGAAAGTGTAGGTCCCCAGTTGGATTGTTTGAAATAGGAGAAGTACAGCTAGTAGGCCCCGAATTGATTCAGCAAGCGGTGGAAAAATTTAAGGTGATCCGAGATCGATTGCTGACAACCCAAAGTAGCAAAAAGTCTTATGCGGAGAATCGCCGACGAGACTTGGAATTCCAGGTTGATGATTGGCTATTTTTGAAAGTGTCGCCAATGAAAGGGGTGATGAGATTTGGCAAGAGAGGGAAGTTAAGTCCTAGATATATTGGACCCTATAAAATTATCCGCAAGGTGGGTTATGTCGCCAATGAATTAGACTTTCCTTCGGAGCTCGAATTAGTCCATCCAGTCTTCCATGTTTCGATGCTCCGCAAGTGTGTTAGAGATCCCACAAAGATTGTCCCGATAGATGATGTGCAAGTAACAGAAAGGCTAACCTATGAAGAAGTGCCTATTGCTATTCTAGACAGGCAAGTGCGAAGACTTCGAAATAAAGAGGTAGCTTCAGTTAAAGTCTTGTGGCGAAACAATAACCGGGAAGAAATGACTTGGGAGGCGGAAGAGAAGATAAAATCCACGTACCCGCATTTATTTCAAACCCCAGGAGAAATTCAAGATGAAACGCCAACGATATACGGTATATATTCTAACTTTTCATGCTTCTGGTCGTGCGTGGCCATAGATATGTTGATATTGTGATGTAGCCCTGTGAGGCAATGATATTATGGGTTGTTGTGACAGGATGGTAGTGCCATATTACAGGGGAAACTCTGGCAAAAATTTTCTAGAATCCCCGATGACTTAACATTCGAGGACGAATGTTCCAAAAGGGGGGGAAGAATGTTACACCACGGAAATTTCCCCGTGAACGTACAATGAATAGACTAACGAAGAATACGAGTATACGATGTTTTAATTTGAAGGGAATGACATTTGACGACCCTAAGTAAGATTTCAAAGGCAATGGGAATAAGAGATAGGTTATGCTCCACAACGACTAATTATAGGTTCTGAAGACGTGAAAGTTGCAAATTTGCACTTCGGCCCAGTTGATCGTAAACTGAAATACGGCCCGTAAACTGAGTTCGTAAATCACCATGTCCTCAGCCTACCTTTCTGGTTCTGTGATGCTTAAATACGCCCGCAGAATACGGACAGTAAACTGGAATAAGGACCGTAAACTTGGTTTACGACTACTGTGCGCTTCAATTACTGTTCATTTCGGATCAGATTTTAAGTCATTAAAAAGGAGACCCAAGCTCATTAATTCATTTCATTTCCACAATACTTCTCTCTAGAAACCTCTAGAATATTCTCCACTCTTCATCTTCAAGAAAACAAAGGAAATCAATGATCAATATCAAGAATCCAAGTGAATCAAGTGTATGAAACTCATCAAAGTTCATCCAAGTTAAGAAATTTCAAGAGAAGCAAACTACGGTTTTGGTGCAAGAAGAGTAATACCACTCAAGGCTTGTTCCTACAACATCTAAGGTAAGTTTTATGGAATTTACATGTTATTTAGGGTATGGAAGAGTTGAAACACTTGGATTATAGAAGGATGTAAGAAATGGGTCATGAAAGTATGAATAGTAGCATTGTTGAGTAAAGGTTTGAATTGAGCCACGATCATTGATAATTTATGATTATAAAAATGTTATGAATGACATTTAGAACATGGAATAAGTATCCTATGTGAGAAAATGCAACAATGAACCATGGCCATGATTATGGAGAAATTGAAGACAAATTGTGAAATACGGATATTGTAAATGAATGATGAGTGTTGTCTATCATATTGAGAATGTTGTTATGAACGTCTGAGAGTTGATATAGAATATGGGAAGAGTATTATAAATCAAGGAAATGCTGTCCAAATTTCCCTAGAAATAATAGCGCGTTCTTATAGTCGACTAACTAACGTTAATGCGAATTCTCTCTTGAAGGTGGAAACGTGACACTGAAGGAGAACAAGCGAACGATAGCTTAGTTAAATGACAAAGGTATGTGAGGCTAGTCCTTTCTTTCTAATGGCATGAATCCTATAGCATGACTCTCTTTCCTCTTCATGAGTTCCTATATTGTAGAAAGCTAAAAGCCTATGTCTATGAATAACTATATAAGATAAGAGACATGTTATGAGCCCTATAATGATGGTGATGAGTTAAAGTATAAAAATTCTAAAATGTATGATATGATGATCCTATAATGATAATGATGTTATTTACTGCTCACACTCACCTTATATGTTAGTTCCTTCAAGGTGAGGCAGAATGTCAATGAATGCTCCATAATGAAATGCGGGGATCACGACCTTACGTCACCCCGATAAAGTATAGTTGTCCTTGAGCCTTATGCATGTACTATGGTAAGCATACTATGATGAGCATATTACGTTGAGCATTTTATGATGATGTTACAGCACCGCGCCTATATGGCCGGGCAGTCACCGCTAAGGCGGGCAGCATATACACCATGGCCAGACGGCATGGGCAGACACCACTAGTGGGCGGTATGAGATGATACCCCGGACGTGGGAGGCCTGGATGCAGGCTAATGTTATGATTATCACACCGATCCAATATGGACGGGCAGTTTATACACTATCACACCGTACCTATATGGGCGGGCAGCTTATACCTTTATGCATCTATGATATGACGATGAGTAGTAGTTGTCAGCCGATTGAAAGCACTCCTTTGTTCCGGAGGTGCTTGATTATTCTTTTGTGTATATTCATGTATATGTATTTTGGTCGTGACGGGGTCTTGTCCCGTCTTCATGTTTAGCACTCCAGTAGAGGCTCGTAGATATGCAGTGTGGGTTAGATGGTCTCACGAGATTGTTACTATGTATACATATATTATTTTGATGGCCGAGAGGCTTATGCATATAAAAGTATTTTATGTTCTCAAATGAAAAGATGATTTTATTATGTCCTGAGTATAAATTGATAAAAGAGCATTAACTGAGTAAGATGAGTAGTAGAACGAGTAGTACTCGGTGGCTAGCCCTGGGTAACCGTCGCGGCCCCTAGCTGGGTCGTGACAAATCCAAAGAGATTTCATGTCTTGTCTGAACCCTAGTGAGCTTCTTGCACTTGATTCCCTTGGTTTAATGAAGTTGATCCTTAATTTATCTTGGATTCTTGAAAATAAACGGTGTGGAAAGTTCTAGAGGTGTGGAGAGTGTTTGAGAGAAAATGGGAAATGAAATAACTAACTTTGGGTCCCTTATATAAAACTTAAAAATCTGCCCCGACCAACTTATATGGACACACATACGGTCTGTATAACTTATACGGTCTGTATGTGTGACCGTATAATGCTTCCAGTGGAGACCCCTTTTCTGGACAAGTTATACTGTCAGATATACGGGCCGTATCTTTTATACGGTTCGTATAAAGGACCGTACAAACCACAATTCCCCGAAACTTGTCCTCGTCGTCCCATTTTGCCTCCAATCCTTATGGACCTTCTTAACACTTGTTTAACACTTCATTAACAACTTAAGGAGCATTATAGCTTTTCCTCAAGACATTATTTGATCAACATTAGCTCGGTACTTTACAAAACTCTTCTCAAACACAACGTATACTTTGCCTTTCTCAACGAACTTTCTTCCCTTGCCTCAAACGTCTTTATAATCTCAATTAGAACCATTAAGTACTGCTTCTTACTTATAGAAACAT
The DNA here is from genome assembly GCF_019175385.1 of Lycium barbarum. NCBI lineage: Eukaryota > Viridiplantae > Streptophyta > Magnoliopsida > Solanales > Solanaceae > Lycium > Lycium barbarum. Next base: position 69,916,029 of record NC_083339.1, read on the forward strand.
CATATAGTTCTTACCCTACGGTAGTCTGTTTACTATGCAACGACAGGGAATTTTCTGAGGCGTAACAACTTTCTTCCATATAGAGCTTCATACGGGGCCATCTGAATACTTGAATGGTAGCTGTTGTTATATGCGAACTCAATAAGAGGCAAGTGATCATCCCAGCTACCCTAAAAATCTAGCACACATGCCCGTAAAATGTCTTCTAAGGTCTGAATAGTGCGTTCAGCTTGTCCATCAGTTTGTGGATGGAATGCTGTGCTAAGCCTCACTTGAGTCCCCAACCCTTCTTGAAAGGATCTCCAGAATTTAGCTATAAATTGTGCTCCTCTATCTATGATAATAGATATCGGGATACCATGAAGTCACACTATCTCCTTAAGATACAACCTTGGATAATCTTCTGCCGAATATGTGGTTCTGACTGGAAGGAAATGAGCTGATTTCTCAAGTCTGTCAACAATTATCCATATGGAGTCATACTTGCGCCGGGAATGAGGCAACCCTACAACGAAATCCATGTTAATCACTTCCCATTTCCAAGTTGGAATTTTCATGGCTTGTAACAATCCTCCTAGCTTTTGATGCTCAATTTTCACTTGTTGGCATTTTGGACATTGAGCTACAAAATTCGGCTATGTCTTTCTTCATACCATCCCACCAATACATTAGCTTAAGATTGTGATACATCTTTGTCACTCCCGGGTGAATGGAATACTGAGAGTAATGAGCTTCTTCTATAATACGATGATGTAGCCTTGCAACATTCAGAACACATAGCCCGTCTCGGTATCTAAGAACTCCATCTGTAGAAACTTTAAATGGCGACTTCTCTTTATCAGGAAATGTATCTGTATAGTGACTCAACTAGAGGTCTCCATATTGGCGCTTTCTCACCTCCATATCTAAGGACGAAGCAGCTGGGTCGTGAATACCAATTCTTGCATTGCCCGAATCAATTAGACGAACTCCGAAGCTGGCTAGATAGTGAAGCTTATGAATTAATTCTTTCTTCTCCAGAGGGACTTCATATCCAATTGATTTGGGGCTAAGTGCATCAGCTACTACATTCGCCTTTCCGGGGTGGTATAAAATGCTCACATCATAATCTTTCAGTAGTTCTAATCACCGCCTCTGTCGAAGATTTAACTCCTTCTGTTTGAAGATATATTGGAGACTCTTGTGGTCTGTATAAATATCAACATGAACACCATACAAATAGTGTCTCCACATCTTTAGTGCATGAATAACCGCGGCCAATTCAAGGTCACGGGTCGGATAGTTCTTTTCATGTTTCTGCAACTACCTTGAAGCATAGACAATGACTTTACCGTGCTGCATTAACACACAGCCTAACCCAACACCAGAGGCGTCACAATACACAACATAACCATCTAGCCTTTCTGGGAGTGTCAGGACTGGGGCTGAAGTTAATCTATCCTTCAATTCCTGGAAACTGTGTTCACAAGCATCAGTCCACTGAAATTTTGCTGATTTCTGAGTTAGCTTCATTAATGGTGCTGAAATAGAAGAGACTCCTTCCACAAATCTCCTCTAATAGCCTGCTAATCCCAAGAAGCTACGGACCTCTGTCGGTGTTCTGGGCCTTGGACAAGTCTCCACAGCCTCAATTTTCTGAATATCAACTTGAATGTCATCAGCTGAAATGATATGGCCCAGAAAAGTTAAAGAATTCAGCCAGAACTCATATTTCGAAAATTTACCATAGAACTCACGAGCCTGAAGAATCCCAAGGACAATACGCAAATGGTCTGCATGCTCGGCTTCTGTCCGAGAGTATACTAGAATATCATCAACGAACACGATCACAAACAGATCTAAGAGAGGCCTGAATACATTATTCATCAGGTTCATAAACACTGCCGGGGCATTAGCTAACCCAAATGACATTACCCGAAATTCATAGTGGCTATATCTTGTTCTAAAAGCTGTTTTGGGAATATCCTCTTCTCCAACTCTCACTTGGTGATACCCTGATCTTATATCAATTTTGGAAAACCATTTGGCACCCTGTAATTGGTCAAACAAATCATCGATTCTTGGAAGCGGATATTTATTCTTTACCGTCACCTTGTTCGGCTGCATATAATCAATGCACATCCGTAGGGAACCATCTTTCTTTCTCACAAATATGACATGTTCTCCCCACGGTGATGAACTGGGCTTGATAAATCCTTTCTCAAGTAAATCTTTCAATTGCGCCTTTAGCTCTTTCAACTCTGCAGGAGCCATTCGGTAAAGAGGAGTAAAGAGGAATAGATATAGGCTTGGTGTCTGGCAACATATCAATTGCAAAATCAATCTCTCTTTCCGGAGGAAGGCCTGGAAGTTCATCAGGAAATACATCCGAAAATTCATTTACTACCGGGATGGGTTGAAAAGTCGGCGGCTTTTCTTCGTTGTCATGAACTCGGACTAGATGATAAATATAGCCTTTCACGATCATCTTCTTCGCCTTGGGGTAGGAAATAAACCTACCACTTGGAGACGTTGTATTACCTTTCCATTCAAGCACGGGTTCTCCCAGAAATTGGAATCGAACTGCTTTCATTCTGCAATCAACATTAGCATAACAAGATGCCAACCAATCCATGCCCATAATCACATCAAAATCTAACATTTTCAGCTCAACCACATCAACTTTAGTCTGACGATCGCATATCACAATCACACAATTTTTATACACTTGTCTAGTTATTACTGGATCACCAACCGGAGTAGATACCTCGAAAGGTTTAATTGGCTCGGGTTTCACCCCAATATGATCAACAATATAAGGAGTAATATAAGACAACGTAGAACTTGGATCAATCAATGCATAGATGTCATGAGAGAATATGCATAGTATACCTATAACCACATCTGGGGAGGACTCAGGATCCTGTCGTTCGGCTAAAGCATAAAGACGGGGCTGGGTACCACTTAAACTGGATGCTCCCCATCTGCCTCTACCACAGCCTGCTGGAATCTGGGGAGTCCGCCCTATCGGGCGCATAGACGAGGAAGAACTAGTTGCTGATCCTGTGGGCTGAACCCTAACTCTACCACCCATCGATGGATAATCACGTATCATATGGCCAACCTGACCACAGGCATAGCAAGCATCCGAACCTCGGTGACACTGACCGGAATGTAATTTACCACACTGGCTACATCGCGGCACCAGTGGTCTCCGCTGGCTAGGATCACCTCCAAACTGAGGACCTGGGAGTCTCGAACTCTGACCCGGACCAGAATAAATAGGGCGATCAAATCTCCTGCCCGTAAACCGAGGAGGTGCACTCATCATAGACTGGCCCAAATATCTGGAATACTGTTGCCGATGACCCCCTTTATACTAACTACTAACACCAGCAGATTTGGCCCTCTTGTTCTGTCCTTTGTCAATATCACTCTCACCCCTCTACGGTTGTTGCTGCTCTTCTAAATTCTGGGCGAGAGCGTGAACACGGGAAATATCCATCCCCTCCTGTAGTGAAGCCGTCAGACAGTTCTTGAATAAGTGTGGCCCTAAGCTGCTCACAAATCTATGTACTCTATCTCCCATGTCAGCCACCATAATCGGAGCATATCTAGCCCATGAAGAAAAGGGAAGGCTATACTCTCGGGCACTCATATTCCTTTGGTAAAGATTCATGAATTTATCAACTCTAGCCCAACGAACCTTGGGTGATAAATAGTGGCGGATTAAAGCATCTACGAATTCTTGGCAAACTGGAGGAGGTGCATTTTCCTTTCTTGAAGATATCCAATTATTATAGCAAAGAACCGCCACATCACGGAGCCTATAAGATGCCAACTCCACGGATTCAGTATCGGAGGCATGGATGATTCTCAACGTTCTCAGCATCTCATCAATAAAACCTTATGGGTCTTCATCCGGCTTTGACCCGAAAATTTCTGAAGGATTTAAACTCATGAAATCACGGGCTCTAGCAATAGTCGCCCTGTCACCTGGACCTATACTCTGCCGCTGAGCCTAAGTGGCAACTAACTGTGTCAATAGCTGAATAGCTTCAGTCATTTGTTAACCCGAAGCACCCGGTGGAGGGACTGGAGGCATAGGAGCCGGAGCTGAAGCCCCTCCTTGTTCTTCTAGAATAGGCGAAGTGTGAGAGGTATTTGATGGAGCCTGATTATGGGATTCAACTTCTTCTTATTGGCAGCTCCCTTTCCATTCACCTTTCTGTCGTAGCCTTTCCCTTCTGGGCGGCGATGGCTTTTCTCTTTATCGGCATCGCTGAAATCAAAACGCACAATTAGGGAGAAGGAAATCATATAACATAGGTCTATCTCTCGATCTAATAGGAAGAAAAATGGTCATTTTTCCTAAATGCCCCGCAACCTCTTGTTTATAAGTGTGGCGTGATTAACACCAATAAACGAGACTGCTGGACAGGGCTCGTAGACACACCCTAGGACAAAACTGCTCTGATACCACTTTTGTCACGACCCGACTAGGGAGCCATGACGGGTACCCAGAGCTGACTACCGAGCACCACTCATAATGCTAATCATCATATCCAACCTGAACACATATACTCTCTAAGGCAACACATAACTATACATAAGCCCTCACGGCTGTAAAAATGATATACAAGAATATACACTGATGTATCCCGAAGACAACTATTACCCATGCATCTGTATCTACGAGCCTCTAATAGAGTACTGAGACATAAGGACGGGACAAGACCCCGTCGTGCCCAACTATATACACAAAGTAATATATTAAAAATGGCACCTCCGAAATACTGGAGTGCTCCTGTAAATCTACTGGGTTGCTCCTAGGAATCTGGGCCACCTTCATGTCTACCTGTGGGCATGAACACAACGTCCAAAAATAAGGACATCAGTACGAACAATGTACTGAGTATGTAAGGCATGAACAATAATAACATATCGAAGAGATAAGGAAACATCAAGTGAGGAAACAACCTGTAACTGAGTGTCCCTTAAGACGGAATAATGCATGCTAAAGTACATCATAAAAAATATCATATCAAGTATGCATATATAAGTTGCCCGACCATATAGGTACGGTGTGATTATCATTAGCCCGCGTCCAGGCCTCTTGCGTCCGGGGTAACCATCTCATGCCGCCCACAAGTGGTGTCTGCCCATGCCATCTAGACATGGAGTATATGATGCCCGCCTTAGCGGTGTCTACCCGGCCATATAGGCACGATGTAATCTCATTATTATACTTATCATAAAGCATGAATAAGAACTCAAAGACAAGCTATAACTCTATCGAGGTGACAAAAGGTCGAGAACCCCCGATTCTATTATGGAGTAGTCATGATCATCATGCCTTACCTTGAAGGAACTAGCATTATAAAGTGAGTCTAGCAACAATGAATAACATCAAGGAATCATTAGCTTCATAAGAATATCATATCATAAGCTTTGGCTAGACTTAGACTCATCATCATCATTGTCATATTCACAATGCATTTCTTATCTTTATTTCATGAGAAGCTCTTGATAATCATAGACTCATAGTTTTCGGAATATAAAAGAGTCATGGAAGGATAAAGGAAGTCATGTTGTAGGAATCATGTCTTAGAGAAGAAGGGACTAGCCTTACATATCTTTTCGCCTTTCTAACTTGCCGACTAAATGCTTCTTTCCAAGTTCATACTTCTACATTCAAGGGAATTCGTACAAAGATTAGATAATAGGAAACATACTTGAAGCTAAGCTAAAGCTAATGAAAATTGGGCGGCATCTCCTTTGTTTCAACAACTTCATCCATAAAATATAACAACTCCCAAACATCAATAACAACACTACAATACCATAATCAATAAACTCTGTTAAGCTAGTCGTTATTCAATTCTCAAAATTCCCTCTCAAAGTCCATCGTAACCATAGATATAATACAACACCACATTCATCCTCATATAATGCTTCTCCAATATTCTTAATACCATTTATAACAAGATTATACTCATAACATGTCAGGAATCATGATTCATGTCAAACTACTACTCAACAATACCACTATTCTCATATTTGTAACCTATTCTCTACTTTCTTCCATAATCCAAGTCTTTCAACTATGCAATACTCTTAATGGCATGAAATGAACATAAAAATCACCTTTTATTGTGAAGGAATGGGTTTAGGATGGAAATACTTCACTTGGAGAAAACCCTAGCTTCAATTCCAAGGAGATTTCTAGCTTCCATCAATCCTAGTTAGAATTCTTGCACTTGATTCTACTAGTTTTTGGTATTTGATATTTGATTACCCTTGAATTCATGTAATTGAAGTTTGTGGAATATTCTAGAGGTTTAGAGAGAAGTGGAGGAAATAAGAAATGAGAAGTAAGACTTGGAGTCATCTTTTTATAAAAGATAAAAATTGCCCGTTGGGAGTTATACGGTCCGTATAATATTATACGGTCTGTATAACTGACCGTATAACTCCATCAGTGATGGACCTTCATTGTAACGGTTATACGGACCATTATACGGACCATATAAATGGTCGTATAATCCACCTTTTCTCCGAACTTATTCTCGTCGTTTCTTTGATCTCAAATCCTTGTGGAACCTTCTTAGCACTTGTTTAACACTTCATTAACAATCTAAGGAGCGTCATAAATCTTCCTCAAAACATCATTAAGTCAACATTAGTTTGGTACTTTGCAAAACCCTTCCAAAACACGACTTATACCTCGCATTCTTTATCGAACTTTCTTCTCTTGCTTCAAATGTCATTGGAATCTTAATTAGAACCGTTAAGTACCCCTTCTTACTTGTAGGGACATCATGCACTTCTTACCCTGCGTTAGTCTATCTACCACATGATGACATGAAATTTTTCCGAGGTGCAACAATGGATACATGGAAATCCGGATAATTAGACTCCAAGTCTGAAGGTAAAATCTAACTCATAGGCTACTTGGCCTACTCTACGCATAATTCTGTAAGGGCCAATATATCTAGGGCTAAGCTTTCCCTTCTTACCGAATCTCATGACACCTTTCATAGGTGATACCTTCAGAAACACCAGTCATCTACCTAGAACTCCAAGTCTTGTCGTCTGTTATCTGCATAAGACTTCTGGCGACTCTGAGCTGCTAGTAACCTCTCCTGAATGAGCTTGACCTTCTCCACCACCTATTGAACTAAGTCAGGCCTTATCAACCTTGATTCTCTAACCTCGAACCATCCGATTGGAGATCTACACTTATGCCTATATAGAGGCTCGTAGGGGGCCATCTGGTTACTGGAATGGTAGCTATTATTACATGCAAACTTAATAACTGGAAAATGATCATCCCAGCTACGTCAGAAGTCTATCGCACATACTTGTAGCATATCCTGGAGCGTCTGAATTGTACAATCAGCCTGCCCGTCTGTCTGGGGATGAAATGCTATACTGAGGTTTACCTATGTCCCCAAACCTTTCTGGAAAGATCTCTAGAAGTTGGCTGTAAACTGTGCACCTCTGTTTGAAATAATAGTTAGTGGAACACCATGAAATTGCATTATATCCTTAATATATAACTTCGCACAATCTTCATTGGAATAAGTAGTACTGACAGGTAGAAACTCTGTTGACTTTGTAAGTCTATCAACAATCACCCATATCGAATCAAACCTGTGCTGGGAATGAGGTTAGCCTGAAATGAAATCCATTTTAATCGCCTCCTATTTCCAAGTTGGAATCTCTATATCCTGCAACAATCCACCAGGCTTATGATGTTCAACCTTTACCTGCTGACAATTAGGGCATTGGGCCACGAACTCCGCTATATCCTTCCTCATACCATTCGGCTAATAAATCTCTCTGTTTCATGGTACATCTTCGTCGACCCTGGATCAATAGAGTAAGGGAAATAATGAGCTTCTACCATAATATACTGACGTAACCCTGTAAGATCCGAAACACATAATCTGCCTCGATATCGCAAAATTCCATCTCCAAAAATCTCAAAGGGTGACTTCATTTTCTGTGGGGCTGTCACCCTATACCGAATCAAAGAAGGATCCTTATACTGGTGTTCCTTAACCGCAGGTAGTAAGGATGATGTCGTTATATCCTGAACTGTAAATCCTATATCACCCGAGTCCAATAATCAAACTCTTAGGCTGGCTAACTGATGAAGCTCATGAGCTAGCTCCCTTTTCTCTGCTAGCAAGTACGACAAACTACCCATAGATCTGCGGGTAAGGGCATCGGCTACTACATTAACCTTCCCTAGATTGTATAGAGTATCCACATCGTAATCTTTCAACAGCTCCTAACAGCGCCTCTGATGTAAATTCAACTCTTTCTGCTTAAATATATGTAGAAGACTCTTATGATCTATGTAAACATCAATGTTAACACCATATAAATAATATCTCCAAACCTTAAGCGCATGAATCATTGCAGCTAACTCCAAATCATGGGTCAGATATTTCTTCTCATCCTTCCTCAGCTGCCTTGAAGAATAACCAATAACCTTACCGTGTTACATCAACACACAACCCAATCCGACGCTAAAGTCAGTGTAACACCTCGTACATACTAACTGGCTACGTTCATGATTCAAGACTTAGAAAACTAGACGGGAAGTGTTAGAATAATTCATTTCAATTCAGGTTTTATGCCCAGTTATACGGACCATATATTTAAATACGGGCCGCACTTTTAGTCCATATAGATCCATGGAAGAAACCATAGTTTCTGGAATTTGGCAGTGGGAAATACGATCAGTAAATACGGATCGTACTTGTGGCCATAAAAAGAAATACGGACGGCATTCCGGTCCGTAAATCCTGAGGGAAAAATTCTAGTTTCTAGAGCATTCGACCCAGTGAAATACAGTCAACCTATAAGGACCGTATTTCTAAATATGGTCCCTATAAGATGACCGTATATTTCACGACGTAGTAAAAGTATAACTATGAGACTTCAGCCTTATATTCTATTTTTCATATTCCCAAGCCGTAGAACGAAGTTCGTCTTCTCCCACCATCAAGATACACCAAGTCAAGTCTATACTAAGCATCCCAAGTGAATTCTAACATATATCCATGATTACTAAATAGGAATTTATTGTTCCTAACCTAGGGTTTTCAAGAAAACCTATCATAAGGATTCAAGATTTAGGCTTTTGGGATTCTTCTCAAGTTCAGACCATTAGCTGCAAGTTTTTGAGCATTAACAGGTATGTAGGGTTTCTATCTACGTGTGGGAAAATTATTGTTCTTCCCCATACCACGTTCTTCCATGATTATATAAAATTCCACTAAAACTAGGGTTTCCAGCCATTTTCATGATAACCTTAAGTGCATGTACTATGATAAACCATGTTGTATTATTGCTTCGTTATTGTGTTCTTAATAGTCCACTTTGGTTATTTAGAATATGTCTGTAATCCATGAAATCTCATACTTTGCATTTGATGGGATCTTAAATGCAAGATATGAACTTCTATGTCTATTTTCATGAACTGCTATATGCTCCCATGTTTTCACACAAGTTATACTTTATATGTATCTTCATGTTATAATACAATCACGAATCATGTTTATATAATTCATGGGCTGCTAAGCCAATTATATCCATGTTCATGTTTTGGGAGTTGCACAAATTACTGATAAGGCTCAAACAGCCTGAAACTACGTATGCCAGCGTAGGATAAGGATCGCTCCACCCAGTTAGGATGATACCTTCAAGTTTACACATTGCCGGTTATTAGATCCATTCATATTCATATTTATGTCCTGTACCCCGGCAAGGTACAAGATGGCTTAGCTGATCGGGCAGAGATTAAACGCCACGTGCTCACGTGGTGGTTACATGTCTGTTATACTAAGGCTTTCAGTTCTATTATGTCATGTGCCATGCTTATTTCATTCAGTTGCTTTACATACCAGTACAATTTGAATGTACTGACTTCCCCTTTAATTTGCCTGGGGGCTTGTATTTCACGATGCAGATTTACAGGATGACGGATAAGTGATACGCTCAGATTACACCTACGAGTGGCGTAAAGCGGTCGTTGTCAAATATAATAACCCAAACAAGGTTGGGGTCGAATCCCACAGGGAATATGGAGAGAAAAGGGTACTAGTTGTATGCGATACTAGTCTTTAAAGGCTTTAATCCTATTCCGAATAGTTTGAAATATTTGTTGTGTAATGTAATTGAATACTTTTACTTGAATTGTACTTAATGCGAGAGAGAGACTAAGGTTGTGTTCCCCACTTTGATTAGATATTATGCTTCAGGTTTCAATGTGATATACTTCTAATGGTTGTTCTAAGAGTATGCACTTGATCTCTTAAGGACTTTCTAATGTTTCCCAACAGTTAGGCCGTATTTCCTCTTTATGATTTTTCAAAATGTAAAAGAGTTGAACTCGAAGAGCGACCAATAATGCTAAATAGACTTGTTCTTATCCCTAAGTTAGTCTATTAAACTAGGGTTAACGCCCCGAGTCATTGTTATTCCATCTTACCAATACTAACTCTCTTTCCCAAGAAAACTTAGTATATTGGCTTAGGCTAATGCTTGCAATCATTACCCAACGCTAACGCACAAAGATAGAATAAATACCAACAACCATTATGCATATATCAATAGTAGAAACCCATTCACATAATACCCATCATGGGGTCCACAACCTTAGAATTAAAATTAGCTACTCATCATTTTGGTTAACAAAGAAAGCTTAAAAGTTAAGATAATATACTTACAATGCTAATACAATATGAAATGAAGGTGAAGTTGGTGCTTTAAATGCTCCAACCACTTCACAAATATCCAAGGCTTAAAGTTAATGCTCCAAAAGATCAGAATGAATGTTAAAAACCCAACTTTAAGTATTTATAGGGCAAAATCGCGCCAAAGTTCTGGACAAAAACACCCTTTCGCGGCATCGTTACGGACCGTAACACAGGTGACGGTCCGTTCTTCGGTTCCGTCCTTTGTCAGCTTCATATAGGTCAACCATTACGGCTTCTTGCGACGGACCGTAACACAGGTTACGGTCTGTATCTTCAAGCGGATCATGGCTTCAGTGTTCAGCGGCCAATGCGTTACGCCATGATGTTACGCCTTGTAACCTGCGTTACGGACCGCCCTTCTGGGCGTAACATGTGACACTACTTAGGCTTCTTACTGGAAATTTCCTTCAGCTTACGGTACATGTTATGGCCCGTAACATGAGTTACGGACCGTCCTTTATAGCGGCACGTATCTGGATCTTCCTCTCTGGTATGGATCACGTTACGGTCCGTAACTTGAGTTATGGACCGTCCTTTTGCTCCAAGTTGTCCATTTTTCAGCATTTCTTATCATTTCCGTTCCTTGGTCAACCAACCCTACAAAACACCAAAATAACATAAGAAACGATGTAAAAACACTTAAAAACAAGAAACACTTCTAGTGAAAAAGACATAAAATGTGCCGAAATTCACGGCATATCAACACCCCCAACTTAAGCTTTTGCTTGTCCTCAAACAACTACAATAAAGCTCACTACTAACACACGACATCTATCAAAATAGGAATGCCTACGGTGGTTTTGGCATGTGTTTCTAACACAGACTCTTCAATCTAAGAAAAATATTGGGCTCTTATCCACGTCCTATTTGTGACACAAGACGAACATTTTAGAACAATTACAATTCACTATGCAACCTCAATTAATGACACAATCATAGTATGAGAGTCTCTATGCACATGAACTTCAACTTCCGGAAAGCCTGTTACTTTGCAATCTACAATCCGTACGCCCTCACAAAGACCAAAGAATGTCCCAACACACATTTAAATAATAAATGAGACAAGAGACTAAAGAGACAGAAGGACACTCACACTCACAAAGAAAATTGCATACCATACTTGCACATAGCATAGGCTTGCCTTTATTTTCCATGCCTTCAACTTTGAACAGTTCGACTGTGATCACATTAGGACTTTTGAGGCTTGTAACATTGGCTTAGGGACGGGTAGGATAAGTATTTGGATAGTGGTGACTCACCCTCCTTGACACTTCATTTTGACTTTATTCACCTTTCTTCCTTTTTGTCACGACCCGACTACGGGCCGTGAAGGGTACCCGGGGCTAACCACCGAGCACCACTTGTTTCCTTACTCGTCGTAGTCATTATACACTTCTTTACCATTCATATAATCATAATCATAAGACAACCATTTTTCATTTGAAAACATAATTACTTTTTACATACATAAGCCCTTCGGCTATCAAAATAATAAAATATATACAATCATAGCATCGTGAGACCATACTACCCACATATGCGTATCTACGAGTCTCTACTAGAGTACTAGACATATAGATGGGACAAGATCCCATCGTGCCCAAAATACATATACATATATATATACACAAAAGAATAAACCAAGTAGCACCTCCGGAACAATGGAGTTCTCTCAAGTCAGCTGACAGATCCTACGAGTCTGGATCAAGCTCACCTCCCTGTCTACCTGTGGGCATGAACACAGCGTCCAAAGAAAATGGGAGTCAGTACGAACATTGTACTGAGTATGTAAGACAAGAACGAAATAAACATAATAGAAGAATCATGAGCCATATGGGAAAGGTATAACCTGCATGAGTTTCATAGGTGAATGCATTTCATACATATATCGTATATTTATATAATCATAGTACATATGTCATCACAGCGCATATATCGTCACACCATCATATGCCGCCCATTAGTGGTGATCATGTCCGGCCTTCTAGGCACAGTGTATATATAGCAGCCCGTCTTAGCGGTGACATGCCCGGCCATTTTAGGCACGGTGGAATAATATGGGGCCCGCCTTCGCGGTGACATGCCCGACCATTTAGGCACGGTGGAATCATATCGTCACATAATCATACATAACTTAACATTTTCATACATAGCATAGGTATGTTATAATCTTACATTATTGATCATCTCATAAACATATCATGACTTAGCATCATTATACATTTATCATTAAGAACATACACTAGAATTTGAAGGCAACTATGGCTATGTCGGGGTGACATAAGGTCGTGACCCCCGATTATATTATGGAGTAATCATCAACATCATATCTCACCTTGAAGGAACTAACAATTTAAGGTGAGTGTACGCAAAGAGAAACATCGATGAAACCATACTTAGAATTAATAACTTCATGGACATCTTATTTTACACTAGGATTACTCATACTTGTATTCATCATCATCATCATTGTTATATCCCGTATTTTTGAACTTCATATTATTAACTGAGGTGGGGCCCACACGTCAATATTTTTTTTGGGACACGTGACAAGTTATATGAATCGCATGTGTAAAGTAAAACACAACTTGTGAAGGGCCTTGGGGCCAAATCAAAGAGGATCCCTCCAAACGAATTTTTTAAGAAAACGTTTTCGGATGACCTGATTTGGAGGGGCAAACACGGCATTATAAGTCTGGAATTTGGGAAAACGCCCAGAAGTAAAAGTTGTAAATAATTGAAATAGCTTTCCAACGGTAGGTCGTGGGCCTATAGGTGATATCGGGATAAGGAGATATGAACATTTTAAGGCGGAAAGGTCAAGCTGGGCAGTGAAATGGGCCCAACCCGATTCCAATCCGGGTCAGGCCCATTTCCTTGTTATTTAAGGGAGATTTCAGCCTCCTCCTCCACATTTTCAGATCAGAAAATATCCAGAAAATTCTATAGAGAGAGAGGGAGGAAAGACTTAGAGAGATAAATAAAGTTTGATTAAAATCTGAGCCCCGAATCCTGAAGCCCATGAAGAGAAAAGTGTTCTACGTCGTGTTGCCTTCGATTTGAGCTAAAAATCAACTAAAAATAAGAAGATGGACGTGGTAGCTGTGCACTTAAGGTATGATTAAGGCTCTTTTTCATTGCCAACAAGTTTGTTTAAAGTTTCAACGGAATAGAACGGGAAAATAGCGATATAAATTCGTCTGCTGGCATTGAAATTGATTGTAGAAGATTATGTCATTTTAATATGATTTTATGATATTATGGAAATGAAGTTGTTACGATGTGAATTATGATTATGGTTGATGAAATTGGAAGGTGGAAATATGTTATGAATATGTATGTTGAAGATTTGAAGTTTTGGATGGATTATGGTTTGGTGGAAAATTTGTATATTTTGTATATCATGTGAATATTGTATAGAAATGATACGAAATACTTCCAAATCACATTATAATGGTCTTGATTAATGATGAATATGGAAATGTTGATACTAGTTTGGGTTTGTGAAGTTGAAGTGGAAGTTGTTGGACCATGTGGAAAACAAGGCTAGTTATGCCATACTATGTGTTTTGTAATGCTTGTTGTTGTTAGTGATGTTGTTGTTGGGTTGCTGTGTTGATATATTAAGCCGAGCTAAGTCTCGGGGATGTCATATATATAGGGGAAATGCTGCCGAAATTTCGGTAGGCAATTATGTGATTAAGCTTAGATTCTCGAAAAGCTTGAAATTGACAATTGGTAAACATGACCATTTGTAGATTCCGGACGAAATTGGAATTGAAGCCAAGCGAGCGTAAGGCGCAATCGAGGTATGTAAAGTCTTCCCCTTTGTTCTTTGGCATGTCCTAGATGTACTAGGTCAAGATTGGAGCCTCGGGGGCCATTCTGCTCATAGAAACTCGAGATTGATTTTTGATACTATTCATTCAATTCAATTGAATTTCAAAAGGCGCATTTTGCTAGAAAAGTGGTTAAACCTCCATAACTTGTACAAATGCAACCCGATCACTATGAAACCTTCCTGGATGACTCCGTAGAGTCTAATGGGCGTGATTGTGACCGCTGGACCCTCGACCGCGGTATGTGTGATTGTAACCGCTGGTCTTTTGGTCGCGGTATGTGAGATTATAACCGCTGGACCCTTGGCCGCGGTACGTGTGATAGTGACCGCTGGGTACTTGTCCGCGGTATGCGTGGTAGCGACCGCTGGACTTATGGCCGCGGAAATTGTGCGTTGATTCCTTTATATGTGTGAAACAAAAATGTTTTTCAAAAGAAAGTAAAGCATTTTGACATTCTAACTGTCGTATTTGCCTGCTGGAACCTCTTGGGTATGACTTGTGCACTAGAGGCGACCCTGTGGCGACCTGGTTATTCGTGCACACCCCAGTGCACTGTCCATTGCGCCCCTCACTAAAGGG
This sequence comes from Lycium barbarum, assembly GCF_019175385.1. Lineage (NCBI taxonomy): Eukaryota > Viridiplantae > Streptophyta > Magnoliopsida > Solanales > Solanaceae > Lycium > Lycium barbarum. Next base: position 69,931,204 of record NC_083339.1, read on the forward strand.
CCGAAACCTGAGGTAAATATATACTACCTGTGCTTGTGTAAGTTTATGATTCTGCATGCATGGTTCTGCCTGTTACATTTCTGGACAGGGGATTCGGAGAATGATTCTGTTGGTGTTGCTTCTGCATGATTGAGCCGGACTATGCTTCAGTCGGCTATAGTTCTACACCCCTAGCTTCGGTTGCGGGTATGTCAGTCGCACTCTGTGCCCCGATCCGCACGATGATCCTGCCAGTTAGGCTTTGTACCTCTGTTTCATATCACGATTCAGACGGCGACACCCCGTGCTTATGATATATATCGTGGTCCTGGCCACACACTCTGTATTTCCGTTTCGGACTTGGATCCGATACTACCTGTTCTATTTCTATACTTCTGGCTCGGTTTTGCTTATATTGTTATATTTCCGCTTTACATACTCGGTACATTTCCGTAGTGACCCCCTGTTCTTTGGGGGCTGCGTTTCATGCCGCGCAGGTACTCCCAGTTGAGTTGAGGACAGATGGAAGATGTTCCAGTGCAGATGGCAAGCTCCATTTGTTCCTGGAGTGCTGCCGAGTCAGATTCTGTATGTTATGCTTTTGGGATCTTATTAGAGACTTTGCAGACAGTGTCGTGGGTATTGGTTGTCGGTCTGTGTTAGTAATGAATTTTGTATGATCACAAGTTTGTTCGGCTTGAAAGCCACGAGAAAGAATATTTCTGAAAGAAAAGTTTTGCTATGTACTTTATTATTTGTTTTAAAGAAAAAAAAAGAGTTGACGTGATTTTATGTGCAGCGAGAGTCTGAGGGTTCGCTCGGCCCTAAGTAAGGGTCGGGTGCCCATCACACCCCAGCGAGGTCGGGGTGTGACAGAGTGGTATCAGAGCAGGTCCGTCCTAGGGGTTGTCTGCAAAGTCGTGTCCGGTAGAGTCCTGTTTATGGTGTGTTGCGCGCCACATTTATAAACAAGAGACTACGGGGCATCTAGGGATTGTTGATCTTCTTTGAATCCTGGACCGTGCGATAGAGCCAGCTGTAGGAAAGGAATTTCCTTTTTACTAACCCTTAATTTCAGCTGGAGAACAGTATCGACGTAAGGCAACAACTGATGATATTAGAGGCTACACAGTATACCGGTAAGCAATGGTGTGAAAGACGTATGTCGGACAAGGTGTTTGAAGTATGATTGATACGTAAGGGTAAAAATTGAAGAGGAGAGTAAACAGGAATGTGTCACCGGTGCCGTTTGAGTTGGGCACGCAAGGTAAGTCTCGACCTCTTTATACTTTCATTTGAAATTGTTAGCCTTGTGTGGCTATGATGCGATGTGATGTGATGTATATATACGTATATGTGTTGGCCCTGTGAGGCGTGGTTGGTATTTCCTGTGTACAGGTTTTGCGATAGTGAGAAATACAGAGGAACCTCTGCCCAAATTTTTCTAAAAATACGAGGAGGAAAATGAGATATAAATTCTTAACAAGTCTTGAAGGTCTATATCGATAGGGCAAAAAAATGCCTAACGATAAAGTTTCCTCTAATTGGAAGAATGCAAAGTGTATGACGGGCCGTCGAGAATTGAGCAGTTCGCTCACGCCTCAGAATTATATATGTATGCATAGACGTAAACATTGAGGATTTACGGGGGCGGCCCGGTAACCAGAAAAGTAAAAGAATCTTCTCTAGATCGGGGTGAGACCCGCTACGAGAACGTTTTGAAAGTTGCTAAGACCCCGAGTTGCCTTAAATTATGTGACAAAGGTCGTGCGGGGCCGTCGACGCAATTATATCAGCATTAACGTGTCAAAATGTGTGAAGGTTACGAAGTTAAGCGTGCTAGGGCCAGAGCAATTTTGGGATGGGTGACCCCCTGGGAAGTATACCAAAATTTTCATGAATGTAGAAGTGAAAGACATATAGGAAATCTGGGGTAACCCCAAAGGAAAGTAGAAGGCACTGACCGATTGAAAACCCTAAATAGGTCGGGTAGGCCAAGGCAGACTCGGCTGGTGAAAGAGAAAGGAAACGCAATACAGCCCTTGGATCAGAGTAAGTTTGAAAAAGCATTTGGAAATATTTTGTGAGTAAAATGGAAGTAAATGCATAGATATGCATACGATGTCTCGTTCATGACTGTACCAATCTGTAGTGGGCCCCAACGGCCAGTGTTACGATAACTGAAGAATGTTAGCTAAACAAAATTCGGGAGACAAGTAAATGGTGGGATGTAGAGATGTCATGAAGTAAACGAGTACTGAACTCGTTACAATAAGAGTGGAAGTTTCTGATGCGACAATATTAATGAAAAGGAGAAAAGTAGGTAAGCGGAGGAAGAAGAGATAGCGATTGCAACTTTTGGAAATCTTCGAAGGAAAGACGGGTACCTCCCCGGATGTATCAGGAGACCTCATAAGGTCAGTTTAACATTCGAGGACGAATGTTCTAAAGGGGGGGAGGATGTTATATCCCGTATTTTTGAACGTCATATTATTAACTGAGGTGGGGCCCACACGTCAATTTTTTTTTTGGGACACGTGACAAGTTATATGAATCGCATGTGTAAAGTAAAACACAACTTGTGAAGGGCCTTGGGGCCAAATCAAAGTGGAAGCCCTCCAAACGAATTTTTTAAGAAAACGTTTTCGGATGACCTGACTTGGAGGGGAAAAAACGGCATTATAAGTCTGGAATTTGGGAAGACGCCCAGCAGTAAAGGTTGTAGATAATTGAAATAGCTTTCCAACGGTAGGTCGTGGGCATATAGGTGACATCGGGATAAGGAGATATGAACATTTTAAGGCGGAAAGGTCAAGCTGGGCAGTGAAATGGGCCCAACCCGATTCCAATCCGGGTCAGGCCCATTTCCTTGTTACTTAAGGGAGGTTTCAGCCTCCTCCTCCACATTTTCAGATCAGAAAAGATCCAGAAAATTCTATAGAGAGAGAGGGAGGAAAGACTTAGAGAGATAAATAAAGTTTGATCAAAATCTGAGCCCCGAATCCCGAAGCCCATGAAGAGAAAAGTGTTCTACGTCGCGTTGCCTTCGATTTGAGCTAAAAATCAACTAAAAATAAGAGGGTGGGCGTGGTAGCTGTGCACTTAAGGTATGATTAAGGCTCTTTTTCATTGCCAACAAGTTTATTTAAAGTTTCAACGGAATAGAACGGGAAAATAGTGATATAAATTCGTCTGTTGGCATTGAAATTGATTGTAGAAGATTATGTCATTTTAATATGATTTTATGATATTATGGAAATGAAGTTGTTAAGATGTGAATTATGATTATGGTTGATGAAATTGGAAGGTGGAAATATGTTATGAATATGTATGTTGAAGATTTGAAGTTTTGGATGGATTATGGTTTGGTGGAAAATTTGTATATTTTGTATATCATGTGAATATTGTATAGAAATGATATGAAATACTTCCAAATCACATTGTAATGGTCTTGATTAATGATGAATATGGAAATGTTGATACTAGTTTGGGTTTGTGAAGTTGAAGTGGAAGTTGTTGGACCATGTGGAAAACAAGGCTAGTTATGCCATACTATGTGTTTTGTAATGCTTGTTGTTGTTAGTGATGTTGTTGTTGGGTTGCTGTGTTGATATATTAAGCCGAGCTAAGTCTCGGGGATGTCATATATATAGGGGAAATGTTGCCGAAATTTCGGTAGGCAATTATGTGATTAAGCTTAGATTCTCGAAAAGCTCGAAATTGACAATTGGTAAACATGACCATTTGTATATTCTGGACGAAATTGGAATTGAAGCCAAGCGAGCTTAAGGCGCAATCGAGGTATGTAAAGTCTTCCCCTTTGTTCTTTGGCATGTCCTAGATGTACTAGGTCAAGATCGGAGCCTCGGGGGCGATTCTGCTCATAGAAACTCGAGATTGATTTTTGATACTATTCATTCAATTCAATTGAATTTCAAAAGGCGCATTTTGCTAGAAAAATGGTTAAACCTCCATAACTTGTACAAATGTAACCCGATCACTATGAAACCTTCCTGGATGACTCCGTAGAGTCTAATGGGCGTGATTCTTGTCCGCCGCCTCGACTTGGCCCGAGGTGGGCCTGCTATTCCCCGATGCCTCTCTTATTGTTCTGTCTGTCTTATTCCCATACGATAAGTCGAGGAAACTTATGGCTATTGTTCCGACTACTAAACGGGAGTTATTTTAACGAACCTGAATTGATTTAATGTTCATGGAAACAATTACGAGGACAGAAACCCTGATATAAATTCTGTATGGCTTTAGCCAATGTACTCGTGTCCGGAGCTCGCAGGTAGCTCCTGGTTATTATGTTGTTTACTATACGATAGGTGCTATGACCACCTTTATGAGCTTTATAAAATATTTTTTTGACATCTAAAACGTTTTGAAAATATTACCCTGATATTTTGGATAAACTACTTACCTCCGGTACTTACTGATATACGATTTTGGTATACCTGAATCTTGTGTGATGTATGATCCTGGCGTGTGTGATTATGTTGGGAAAGTGATAATTTGGCATTCTGTATGGTTGTTTTCTGTTTTACCGAGTCCCGGGCCGGTTATGTGAATATGCGCATATGTAATATTGGCCGCTGGACCCTCGACCGCGGCATGTCCGACATTGACAGCTGGACCCTTGACCGCGTCATGCCGGACGTGTGGCATTGACTGCTGGACCCTTGACCGCGTCTGCCGCACTTGTGATTGTGCCTGACATAGACCGCTGGACCCTTGACCGCGGTATGTCAAATGTGTGATTGTGACCGCTGGACCCTCGACCGCGGTATGTGTGATTGTAACCGCTGGACTTTTGGTCGCGGTATGTGTGATTATAACCGCTGGACCCTTGGCCGCGGTACGTGTGATAGTGACCGCTGGGTACTTGGCCGCGGTATGCGTGGTAGCGACCGCTGGACTTATGGCCGCGGAAATTGTGCGTTGATTCCTTTATATGTGTGAAACAAAAATGTTTTTCAAAAGAAAGTAAAGCATTTTGACATTCTAACTGCCGTATTTGCCTGCTGGAACCTCTTGGGTATGACTTGTGCACTAGAGGCGACCCTGTGGCGACCTGGTTATTCGTGCACACCCCAGTGCACTGTCCATTGCGCCCCTCACTAAAGGGCCGAAACCTGAGGTAAATATATACTACCAGTGCTTGTGTAAGTTTATGATTCTGCATGCATGGTTCTGCCTGTTACATTTCTGGACAGCGGATTCGGAGAATGATTCTGTTGGTGTTGCTTCTGCATGATTGAGCCGGACTATGCTTCAGTCGGCTATAGTTCTACACCCCTAGCTTCGGTTGCGGGTATGTCAGTCGCACTCTGTGCCCCGATCCGCACGATGATCCTGCCAGTTAGGCTTTGTACCTCTGTTTCATATCACGATTCAGACGGCGACACCCCGTGCTTATGATATATATCGTGGTCCTGGCCACACACTCTGTATTTCCGTTTCGGACTTGGATCCGATACTACCTGTTCTATTTCTATACTTCTGGCTCGGTTTTGCTTATATTGTTATATTTCCGCTTTACATACTCGGTACATTTCCGTACTGACCCCCTGTTCTTCGGGGGCTGCGTTTCATGCCGCGCAGGTACTCCCAGTTGAGTTGAGGACAGATGGAAGATGTTCCAGTGCAGATGGCAAGCTCCATTTGTTCCCGGAGTGCTGCCGAGTCAGATTCTGTATGTTATGCTTTTGGGATCTTATTAGAGACTTTGCAGACAGTGTCGTGGGTATTGGTTGTCGGTCTGTGTTAGTAATGAATTTTGTATGATCACAAGTTTGTTCGGCTTGAATGCCACGAGAAAGAATATTTCTGAAAGAAAAGTTTTGCTATGTACTTTATTATTTGTTTTAAAGAAAAAAAAAGAGTTGACGTGATTTTATGTGCAGCAAGAGTCTGAGGGTTCGCTCGGCCCTAAGTAAGGGTCGGGTGCCCATCACACCCCAGCGAGGTCGGGGTGTGACAATTATCATGCTCTCATCGTATTTCCTTTCTCAATTATGTGCTTATGTAGCTTTGTATATTCATGGACTCATAGTCTCCATCGTATAGGATGATCATGGAAAATTAAGAAGATTCATGCCTTAGAAGGAAGGGATTAGCCTTACATACATTTGTCGTTTAACTAATCTATCGCTTGCTTGTTCCCCTTTGATGCTCACATTTCTACCTTCAAGAGAAGTCGAATGAACATTAGCCAATAGATTACTTAAACGTGGTTACTAAAGCTAAAGAAAATTGGGCAGCATTTCCTTTGTTTATACTACTTTCCCCATATCATATTTCAACTCCCAAACATCAATTATAACATTCATAATATCATCATCAGTGACTTTGGTCAAATTCATTATTATCCAATTCCTACAATTTCCTCTCAAAGTAATCCATAGTCGTAATCATACTACAACGTTACATTAATTCCCATCTAATGTTTCCCTCATACTCCTAACGTCGTTCATAACGTGATTACAATCTCAACATATCAGGATTCATGATTCATATTAATCTACTATTCACAATTGCCACTAATCTCATCTTTTGTAATCCACTTTCCATTTTCTTCCATAATCCAAGTGCTTCAACTTTTCCATACCTTAAACAACATGGAATAATCATGAAACTCACCTTTGAATGCGTAGGAACTGGTTTTGGTTTGCAATACTTTACTTGGAGAAAACCCTAACTCCACTCCCAAGAGAATTCTTCACTTGGAGGAACCCTAGTGATCTTCTTGCACTTGATTCACTTAAATTCTTGATATTGATCTTTGCCTTCCTTGGTATTATTGTATATGAAGTGTGTGTGGAACCCTCTAGAAGCTTGGAGAGAAGTTGTGAAGTGAGGAGAATGAATATAATGAAGTGGGATCACATTTAAATACTTGAAATAACTCAGCCCGTCGGGACTTCCACGGACACTTGTACGGTCCGTGGAACCTTGCACGGTCCGTACAAGTGGTCGTGGTTCACCACCTTGGAACACTTCGTTGCTGTTGGGTTATATGTACCATTATACGGTCCGTATAACATTCCACGGGCCGTATAATGTGGTCGTGTAACTCACAGTTTTTCCAAAGTTGTTCTCGTCGTTTCGTTTGGTCTCCAATCCTTGTACAACCTTCATAACACTTGTTTAATACTTCATTGATGATCTAAACATCCCTATAACTCGCCCTCAAGGCATTGCCAAACAATTCTTAACGCAATAATTCATGAAACCTTTCCTAAACCCCACTTATACTCCACTTGTCCTTATTAATCCGTATTCTTGTCAATTCATATGACTTCAATATCTTAACGTATGCATTATAAGACCACTAATTATCCGTTTTATAGTCTTAAGACCACTAATTGACCGTACAGCTCCGGCGTGGATTTATTTAGAACTTATATATCTGTATACATACATACATATATATATATATATATATATATATATATATATATATATATATATATATACACCATATTTTTTTATATCTATTCTAGCCACACCGAATCATGCCCCGCAATACTCACGATCACCCCTAACAGGCCTTTGGCCTCATTTTCCGCATCTTTCACTTATCAGCCCCAACTTAGGCTTTTAGCCTCATTTTTCACATATTTCGCTTATCACCCCCAACTTAGGCTTTTAGCCTCTTTTGTCATTCTTTAGTGTCAAGGAGGGACTTAGTGCCAAATGGGTTTATTCACAGAAGGGGTGTAGGTTAATTAATGGCTAATCAAAGAAAAAGTCTATAGGCTCAAAATGGGAGACTAATCATTTTCTGTACGGGCTAGGCTCATTTAACATAAACAGGCTCTGGAGTCAATACAAAGAAAGCCTAAGATCACTTCACAATCAAACTCTCCTTTGAATTCACGCACGAACAACCGGACAAGTTCTAGGTTACAAGCATTATGCACACATAGAAACTAAGAACTCATAACACAATGGCATAAGGATTGTTTTAAAACTCTGACTTGGCTTCCGTTTGAAGATTTCTCACACATGGACACCCTTTATTTGCAATGTCATTAAAAGAACCATACATGTCAATATCAACAACCCATTCTTGATGTACATCACAAATTATTTTTCGGAGGGAAATCATTGACTCGTAAAACACTTTTAGTTATGCCAGAAAACACAGACCACCACCACTTAAGTCATCCTTACTTCGCTTTTAACTAAACATCCTAATCATGCCAGGTTCAACATAAAATAACACTCTTCGGGAAAAGAACACATGGCAAAGAACAGCCGAAGAGGGTCCTAAACACATACTTAATATCACAATTTCCGATAAAAACAATACCAACAAAAACAAAAACAATACCAAACAATATCCGATACCAAAACAGTATCAACAATACCAGCAATTACCGTACACCCCCAACTTAAAACATGCATTGCCCTCAAGGCATCTATATAATCCATCAATAGAATGTAGGGCCACCCTAGAGCGCACTAGACGCTTGGATCTGCTGCAGCATCATGAGGTTGGATAACCTCGGAGGTAAGAGCAGTGGTGGTATCAGGCTTGCCAACACTAAAAGTCCCAGTTTCAGTGGGTGGAGCAGAAGTATGGTGAGCCGGCTCAATGGGATGGCTGAGCTAGAAGTCGCTCCAGTGGTGTCAGAACTCAGCCGGGACTCATGTCGGATCTTCTTCAATGTTTGCCGCTCCTACTCCTCATTCTGTGGGCGCAAGGCATCAAACGGATCAAGACTCTTGAGAATGGGATCAAGGTTTTCATCATTTAGCGTGACTCTCTTGCGCTTCCCTTTAGCCAAAGAGTGGGTATCCTCTTCCAACTCCTCCTCTTGCTTCTCATCAACTGTTTTCTCGATCTCATCATCCCCAAGTAGACTCTGAACTGGCTGATATAAGCTATGTACCAACTCTGTGTGTGCTTTCGAAATCTGGTCCATCACAACAGCCATTTCCTGTGCCTTCAATTTTTGCACATCATCCTTAGTGTCCGCAACTCACTCCGAACAGTACCCAATTCCACAGCGGGGTGTGTCTTAGTTAGCTCCGTCATTCTATTCTCAATACCATCTATCTGAGAGTGGATCTGTTGGTTGTCATCAGCCATCTGTTCTTTTATCGGCCTTAACGCTGCATCAATAGCCTTTTTTATGTACAATTTCAGCTCGGTCATGAGCTGCTTGACCTGCCTATCTGTTCTATCTGCTTGTAGGACCACTGCCCCAAAATTATCTAGGTTGAAAATCATCTTTCTTGCAAGTTCGGGTGGGACTCCCGGTATGGGCTGAGCCGGTGCTGGGCTCGCTCCAGTGGAAGAGGTAGGACCACCCGAAGTAAGTGGAACTGGAGCTGGCATGGGCTATGGAGCATAGTCAGCCGGTGGAGCCTCAGAATCTGTGGGCTGACCTGCAGCAGTTGCCTCAGCACCCATGATAGCTAAGGGTAGAACATCTGATCCAGTTGGCCCCTCCGGCACATCAGAAGACGAGGCAGATGGCATTGTACCTTGGCCCAACATATCATCTCTGCCATTTGTGATGTCATAAATACTCCTGGCGATCACACTGTGGTCGATAAAGGGGAGGGGTTCTGGTTCCTCGCGCAGGCATAAGAACGGGAGCAAACATGGATGAATCAGGGAAGTGGCTGGTTGTGTGGCTCTCTCCCGGAGATCTGCGGCTACCAGTCTTCCGATGTTGATCTTATACCTCGACATAAGGGCAGCCACAAGAACAACTCTGTCCGGGGTCAGTTAATTATCTGCCTGGGTAGGACGGATGCGGAACAGAACAATCTTCCACCAAAACTTTGCCTCAGGTGTGAGGGTGTTTTTCCAAATCCTCGTAGTGGCTGTCAACTTTGGCACTATTGCCCATTCGAGATCCGCTGACCGTGCAATCACTGAGGCCACCCATTTTCTGACTGAGATTGTATCTTTCTGTGCAATTTTATTGAGAAACTCTCCTTCTTCCGCCGCTGTAGGCGCAATATAATCCTCCCCGAATATTACTTTATTGATGGCCATCGGAGAAACATCAATCTTCTTTTTGCGCACTACTACCTCATTCATGGCCGGCACTTGAGTTGCGCGCTGCCCTTTTTTCTGTGCTTTGAATACAGTAGCCCCATAAGAAGCGAAGAATTCCCGAACAAGATCCGGGATGTAGGACCCCACAGGTTTTTTCAAAAACTCTAACTTGTGGAAGCAGAGAGTGTCATGGATGCCCGAATATCCATCGAGACCATCAAAGCTGACGTTCTGTTCCTCGAAAATACTTCTCTTCGGGCCCTGCCCCTCATGCTTTTCTAGCTCACACCTTTGTTGTATAGTTATTCAAACCCTTCCACAAAAAACCGGAGGTCCTGCTCATGCACAACCCTCATCCAGATGTCAGTCTCTCTTTTTTCCCGCTCGCGCTCTTGTTCGCGCTCCTCCGCAGAAGGCTGTCTAATGGGTGGTTGAGGCCAGTGTGGTGGTGTGACAACCTCCCTGGGTCTACTATGGCTCGACGAACTAGAAGAACTCTCCTCATCAGACGAGGAGGAACATTCGGATGGTGAGGCTGTCCTGTTAGGTGCATCGGGCTTCTTTGTAGCCCTTGTGTCTTTGAGTTGATCTTCATCGCGCAACCGTGAGGTTACTTTTCTTGCACCGCGACCTTTTCCTCTGCCAGCAACCTTGGGTGCAATCGTCTTTCCTTGCCTTGGGTTACCCATACCTGTTGAAGGAAAATTTAGCTTTGATACACAAGAAGCTTTTCAATTATACAACTTATTGGTTGACGTTCAGGACTTTAATTAGCTCATGCACCTTAACACGGTTGACGGACCGTCGATGGTGTTATGGGTCGTATCATCAACCGTAACTCATTTTGTTCATTTATAACACAGGAAACGTACCACGTTCGATGGACCGTCATACGTGTTACGGTCCGTAACACCTGACCGTAACCTGACCCAAATTTTCAGAAAGTTTTGGGGAAATCATAGGTGTTACAGTCTGATGTTACGGTCCGTCAACCGTGTTACGGTCCGTAACACCTTACCGTAACGTCACCCAAATTTCCAGAAAGTTTTCATGGAAATAATAAGTGTTACGATGGGGTATTACGGTCCGCAACACACGTTACGGCCTGGAACACTGAACGTCGGGCAACATTCCACAAATGCTCAGCGTAGCCAAATTTTTTCGTTTAAGCACGAGGCTAAGATTTTTAACTTTATGCCCCTTGGGGTATGGTGTAAAACACCAGTTGATCCCCTCACATACCTCGGGTTACTCAGACTTCACCCGGTTTTATCTAAGTTTTATTTGAAACCTTTTATCGAACAGTTGGCGGGAAAACCAATTTAGTAGTTTCACGAATCAAACTTTCAATCAGGATGCCCTCCGACTCAGTGGGAGACAATGTCCTTGTGCCCACGAGTCTCTCAAACAGCAATCATACCAAACCCATCCCCCACCATTGTTAAATCCCGCGCAATTATTCAATGGGGATTCCAAATCATTCAAAATCATAACTACATGGCATGGTATACGAATTTAATCATGGAAGATCATACCAATCCTATCGATAGATGAAAGACTAGAGAGAGTCAACACATTTTCATACCTGATCGTGGACAATGCTTGGATGAAAACTTGAGACTAAACCAAAACAGCGATGGACTTTGACGAGAAAAACAACAACTATGGTAAGGTAATGGTGGAGAGATGGTGAGAGAGAGATGAAGAGAGGATAAGGGAGGTTATGAGGGAGAGGGGGAGTTAAAACGAGGGAAAGTGCAATTTGAATTTGAAGTGTAACCGTCTGGTAATGTATTTAAACATGCCTGACCGTTACACTTCGAGTTACAGACCGTAACACAAGGTACGAGACGTAACTCGTGTTACGGTCAACCAAACGACCCCGTTTTCAATTTTCATTAATGATATGGCAATACTGCAGACGGACCGTAACTCGTGTTATGGTCCGTATTACCTGGCGTAACGGGTGCAATTTTTCCAGTGGTTGCCCAGATTTCTGTAAAGGTTATGCTCACGTGTTCCGGTCCGTAACGCGATTCGACGGTCCGTAACTCAAACCGTAACACTTTTCCCTCATCCTTCAGTGATTGTTACATTTTTTTTCATCTTGTTACGCTCCATTATACGAACCGTAACATGAGTTACGAGCCGTAACGTGGAGCATCCTTTCATTGCAAACTTTAGCACTTACTTTATTTTGGCCTCTTCAGTCCTCAGAATCCCACCACATCAGCAAACATCAAAAACCTAAAAGAAAACAAAGGAAATACGATATTTAAAGTACTTATAAAGCAGTAAATGTGGGTTGCCTCCCACACAGCGCTTGGTTTAATGTCACGGTTCGACGTGATACCTAAATTTCCAGTTCAGGAACCGTATTTCAAACGATACTGATCAACCACTTTACCATCATCAATGCACCAATGGTAGTTCTTCACTGTTTGTGCATTCACTTTAAAAGTCCGAGTGCCATCCTCGGTTTTCACCTCAATGACACTTCCATTTGGGGAAACACTTACAATTTCAAACAGACCGGACCATCGAGATTTTAGCTTGCCCAGAAAGAATTTTAGGCGTGAATTGTACAACAAGACCAAGTCCTTCGGCAAAAAATCCCTTTTGAGGATCTTGGAGTCATGATAGTATTTCATCTTTTCCTTGTACAGTGTTGCACTTTCATAGGCATTGTACCTAAATTCATCCATCTCGTTGATTTGAAACAACCTCAGCTTTGTTGCTTTATGCCAATCCATGTTTAGCTTTTTCAATGCCCAAAGGGCCTTATGCTCAAGCTCAATAGGCAAACGACATGCCTTCCCAAATACCAACTTATACGGTGAAGTCCCAATAGGCGTTTTGAACGCTGTGCGATATGCCCAAAGAGCATCATCCAACTTTTTGGACCAGTCAGTGCGATTCACATTGACCGTCTTTGCCAAGATGCTCTTTATCTCTTTGTTGGAGACTTCAACCTGACCACTCATCTGAGGATGATATGGAGTGGCAACCCTGTGATGCACACCATATTTTTCAAGAAGATCAGCGAATGGTTTGTTGCAGAAATGAGAACCACTATCACTAATTATAGCTCTAGGAGTGCCAAATCTAGTAAAGATGTTCTTTTTTAGAAAGTCAATGACTTTCCTACCATTATTGTTAGGCAAGGCCACCGCCTCCACCCACTTGGAGACATAATCTACTGCAACAAGAATATATCTCAGGCCATATGAGCTCACAAAGGGCCCCATAAAATCAATGCCCCACACATCAAAGAGCTTCACCTGAATCATAAAATTCATCGGTGTTTCATGCTTCCGACCTATTGTGCCCTGGCGCTGACATTTATCACAATAACGTGCCAACATATTCGCATCACGATAGATGGCTGGCCAATAGTAGCCATACTCTAGCACCTTGGCTGCAGTTCTATTTCCACTGTGATGCCCCCCAACCGGAGAATCATGACAAGCCTTCAAAATATCCATCACCTCAGATTCAGTCACACATCTTCTGATCATATTGTCTGCACAAGTCCTGAATAAGTAAGGCTCATCCCAATAATACTGCCGGCAATCTCTCAAGAATTTCTTCTTTTGATATGCCTTCAAATCTTCAGGAACAATGCCAGTTACCAAATAATTGGCAATATCGGCATACCATGGTGCCATATTACTGGAGACTGCCAAGACTCTTTCATCCGAAAAAGTGTCGTCAATATCCAGCACATCAATCGGTCTCCCTGGTGCTTCAAGTCTAGAGAGATGGTCAGCTACTTGATTTTCTGACCCTTTTCGGTCTTTGACTTCAAAGTCAAATTCTTGTAGCAACAACACCCATCTTATCAACCGAGGCTTAGCATCCTTTTTAGCCATTAAGTACCGCAGGGCAGCATGGTCAGTGTGAACCATTACCTTGGTACCCAATAAAAAAGCCTGGAACTCTTCAAAGGCATAAACAATAGCAAGTAGTTCCTGCTCTGTCACTGTATAATTCAGTTGAGCTCCATTTAGTGTGTTGTTGGCATAATAAATTAGGTGCAAGATTTTGTTGAGCCGCTGACCAAGCACATCGCCAATTGCAAGACCACTGGCATCACACATTAATTCAAAGGGCAATGACCAATCCAGGGACACAACAATAAGGACTGAGGTCAATTTTAACTTCAACTCGTCGAACGCCTTGATGCACTTCTCATCGAAATTGAATTTGGACTCCTTTTCCAAGAGTTTTCACATTGGATTTGCAATTTTGGAGAAGTCTTTGATAAATCTTCTATAGAATCCAGCGTGCCCCAAGAAACTCTGAACCCCTTTTACTGAGATGGGTGGAGGGAGTTTTGAAATCACATCGATTTTGGCTTGGTCAACCTCAATCCCTCTTTCGAAAATCTTATGGCCAAGGATAATTCTCTCCTTTACCATAAAATGACACTTTTCCCAGTTGAGAACGAGGTTTGTCTCCTCACACCTTTGTAGCACCCGATCAAGACATCATGTATCGTTGGAAAGTAGCTGGGGCATTGCAAAGACCAAATGGAATTCGACTGAAAGCGAATGTCCCATAGGGACAAGTGGAAGTAGTCTTTTCTTGGTCTTCCAATGCAATGTTGATTTGGTTGTAACCTGAGTACCCATCCAAGAAACAATAATAAGACCTTCCAGCTAGCCGATCAAGCATTTGATTGATAAAAGGCATCGGGAAATGATCCTTGCAAGATGCAGTGTTCAGCTTTCTATAGTCTATACACACTCTCCAACCGATGACAGTTCTTGTAGGAATCTACTCATTTTTAGAATTAGGGACAACAGTGATGCCCCCTTTCTTTGGCACACATTGGACTGGACTTACCCATGGACTGTTGGTAATCGGGTAAACCACCCCAGCATCTAGCCAGTTAAAATCTCTTTCTTTACCACTTCTTGCATTGGTGGATTCAATATTCTCTCATGCTCAACACTTGGTGAACTTTTCTCTTCCAACTAAATTCAGTGCTCACAAATTCCGGAGGGAATCCCCTTGATGTCTGCAATAGTCCAACCCAAAGCTCTCAAATGTTTCCTCAAAACTGCGATGAGTCTATGAGTTTGGCCCTCATTCAGAAGTGATGACACAATAACTGGGAGAGTGGCATTTCCTCCAACAAACTCATATCTAAGATGGGATGGAAGTTGCTTGAGCTCCAACTTCGGTGGCTCAACAATTGACGGTTTTGCTGGAGGAGTTGTTCGCTTCTCTAAATCAAGATACAATTTATCGGGCTCATAAGAGTAAGACCCCAGACCGGTGAGTGAATTCACCGTCTCAATATATCCCTCCATTTCTTTTGCGTCAAAATTGACCAAGATGGCCGATAATGCTTCACCCAAGCATTCTTCCTCCATCTTGAATTCTACCACTTCATCCACCACATCAAAAGAATTAATGACTGAAATACTTTGATAAAGACTAGGAAATTTCATACCCTTGCTGGCGTGAAATGTCACCTCCTCGTCGTTAACCCGGAACTTGATTTCATTCTTCTCTGAATCCATAAGAGCCCTCCCTATAGCAAGGAAAGGTCTCCCCAGAATAATAGGAATTTCTTGATCAATAGCACAGTCAAGAATCACGAAATCTACCGACAGTATGAATTCCCCAATTTGAACAAGCACATCATCAACTACCCCAACTAGCCTTTTTATCGACCTGTCAGCCATCTGCAACCTCATGGTAGTTGGCCTTGGTATCCCTAATCCTGATCTCTTGAAAATCTCAAGGGGCATAAGATTTATGGTAGCCCTGTTATCACACATAGCCTTGGCAAAATCCTACTGCCCTATGGTGCATGGAATGGTGAATGCTCCAGGATCTTTCCTTTTTTGCACTGTGGTCTTGGAAATAATAGCACTGATGCGATGAGTGATACCCACAGTGTCGTGTTTCAATGGCTTTTTCTTCTTTGTTAAGAGATCCTTCAAATACTTAGAAACCCCAGGCATTTCTTGGACCGCGTCCATGAAAGGAATGTTCATCGTTAATTGTTTGAGTTTATCATCAAATCGCAAACACTTGTCATCTTCTGTTATCCTCACTAGCCTTTGAGGAAAAGACTGTGAAGATTTGAACATTTGAGTCAAAGGGCGTAGAGCACAAGAAAGTTTTTCCTTCCCCTTTTCATATTTTCCTCCTTGTGCCTTGATATTATCAAGATTTTGCTCCTCTTCAGCTATAATAGGGACTTCCTTCTCTGTTTCTTCCTCCACAATAACATCAGATACATCAGGTTGTGCCTCTTCTTCAACAATTGGCTCTAGATCAATCATCTTTTTATCATCACCTTGAAGTATTTTTCCACTTCGGGTGCTAATAGCAGCTACATGCTCCACAGAGTTTACCCCACTACCTTTCGGATTTGGAACTATATCACTTGGTAGTTGTCCACGTTGAGGAGTATTCACTTCTCTAGAAAGGTCTCTGAATTGCGATTCAAGCTTCTGAATGGTAGTTGAATGAGATAGTTGAACTTGAGACATTCCATTTATTATACTCTCAGTTCTGTTCTGATTCATTAGCATTTTCTGCATCATACTTTTCAGCTCCGCAGAATCATTAGCAGCATTCCTAGCAGAGTTGCTAGCTGAATTGTCTCTCCACTGTTGGGAACTTGATGCTTGCCCCCTTGGTGGAATGTAGGGGTTAGAGCTCTTGTTTCCATAATTGTTTTTATTGTAATTCCCTTGATTTGGATTTCCCTGATCATTTTTGCTATAATTGTTCCCTTGCAATTGATGTTGAGGCTTTTGCCATGGGTGATGGCCCGGACCTTGATAATTTTGCCTTTGATAACCCCCTTGCGAGTTGTTGCCCATATTGGTACATCCCCTCAGGGACTTGATACATCTCCTGTGGATGAGGTGGTAACTCCTCAACAACATTTACCCTTTGTGCATCCTTTTCTACCAACTTCTTTGATGATAGATCCACCGTGGTTTGCAATTGAGCAAAGGCATGATCTCTCTCATGGTTTTCTTTTGCAACAGCAGCTAGTGATGGACTACCATAAGAGAGACTCTCACTATCAGTTGAATTCCAAGCTTGATTGTGGGTGGTGAGTTTATCAAGAAAACGGGTGATATTGATAAATGACTTGTCAATGAAGCATTCTCCCGCAACAGTATTGACAGCAATTTGATTCATTGTATCTAAGCCCTTGTAGAATTTCTCGGTGAGAATAGCATCCGGAAACCCGTGAGTTGGAGATTGAGCTAGATAGTACTTGAACCGCTCGCATGCCGAATATAATTGTTCCCCCGGGAGCTGTTTGAACTCAAAGATCTTATCTCGAAGTTTAGCCTTTTTGCTCGGTGGGAACCACTTCTTCAGAAATGTGTTGGCTAGCTCGCTCCAGGTATGAATAGAATAGCTGGGAAGCTTTTCATACCATTCCCTTGCTTGGCCAGCCAAGGAATATTTGAAGACCCGTAACCGAAATGCATCAGCAGAAACAACACCTTGGGATTGTTGAGCACACACGTGCAGGAAGTTCTTCAAATGTCGGAGTGGACAATCCTTCGAAGAATTTCGAAAATAACCTTCAAGTTTCAGCAGCTGATAGATAGAACTATCAATTTTGAAAGTAGGATTTCCAGTCATAGGAGGGACCACAGCAGAAGCATAATCATCTTCATTGATGAATTCCGCAAATAAATTCTCATTTTCATCCTCTTCTGGTGCAGGTGGGTTCATTTGGAGTCCACCTTAGTTTCCTTGATTTTGATTCTATCTTCCTGCCGTGTTCACCTGGTTCACCATAACAGCAAACAAGGTGTGATGAAATAGAAAAAGTTTTAAAGAAAAGTACGCAACAATTAGTAATTTCAAAATCGTATTCCCCAGCAGCGACGCCAAAATTTGATACGCTCAAATTACACCTATGAGTGGCGTAAAGCGGTCGTTATCAAATATAATAACCCAAACAAGGTTGGGGTCGAATCCCACAGGGAATATGGAGAGAAAAGGGTACTAATTGTATGCGATACTAGTCTTTAAAGGCTTTAATCATGTTCCGAATAGTTTGAAATATTTGTTGTGTAATGTAATTGAATACTTTGAATTGAATTGTACTTAATGTGAGAGAGAGACTAAGGTTTTGTTCCCCACTTTCATTAGATATTATGCTTCAGGTTTCAATGTGATATACTTCTAATGGTTGTTCTAAGAGTATGCACTTGATCTCTTAAGGACTTCCTAATGTTTCCCAACAGTTAGGTCGTATTTCCTCTTTATGATTTTTCCAAATGTAAAAGAGATGAACTCGAAGAGCGACCAATAATGTCAATTAGACTTGTTCTTATCCCTAAGTTAGTATATTAAACGAGGGTTAACGCCCCGAGTCATTGTTATTCAATCTTACCAATACTAACTCTCTTTCCCAAGAAAAGTTAGTATAATGGCTTAGGATTTGCTTGCAATCATTACCCTACGCTAAAGCACAAACATAGAATAAATACCAACAACCATTATGCATATATCAATAGTAGAAACCCATTCACATAATACCCATCATGGGGTCCACAACCTTAGAATTAAAATTAGCTACTCATCATTTTGGTTAACAAAGAAAGCTTAAAAGTTAAAATAATATACTTACAATGCTAATACAATATGGAATGAAGGTGAAGTTGGTGCTTTAAATGCTCCAACCACTTCACAAATATCCAAGGCTTAAAGTTAATGCTCCAAAAGATCAGAATGAATGTTAAAAACCTAACTTTAAGTATTTATAGGGAAAAAAATCGCTCCAAAGTTCTGGACAAAAATACCCTTTCGCGGCATCGTTACGGACCGTACCTGTGTTACGGTCCGTCCTTCGGTTCCGTCCTTTGTCAGCTTGATATAGGTCAACCATTACGGTTCTTGCGATGGACCGTAACACAGGTTACAGTCCATATCTTCCAGCGGATCATGGCTTCAGTGTTCAGTGGCCAATGCGTTACGCCATGATGTTACGCCCCGTAACCTGCGTTACGGACTGTCCTTCTGGGTGTAACATGTGATGCTACTTAGGATTCTTACTGGAAATTTCATTCAGCTTACGGTACACGTTACGGCTCGTAACATGGGTTACGGACTGTCCTTTATAGCAGCACGTATCTGGATCTTCCTCTCTGGTACGGATCACGTTACGATCTGTAACTCGAGTTATGGACCGTCCTTTTGCTCCATGTTGTCCATTTTCAACATTTCTTATCATTTTCGTTCCTTGGTCAACCAACCCTACAAAACACGAAAATAACATCAGAAACGATGTAAAAACACTTAAAAACAAGCCACACTTCTAGTGAAAAAGACAAAAAATGTGCCGAAATTCAAGCCACATCAATAAGCTCTTTAGGAATTTGTACGCATCAGCTATTTGTGAGCCCCATCTCATTCGGAATTTTATTTTTATATATTTATTGTCAGTTATGCAGTTAAGATATGCCGGGTGCTTTGTCCCGGTAAACAATTTAGCAGTCAGACTTATGTTAGAGGTTTCATAGACTAGACTAGTAAGTTATGTTATTTCAGATGTTCAGAGTTTTATAGCCAGTGTTGGCTCATTACTTATTATATTTTAAGACTAATTCCGCATTCATGATATATTATTATTTTTAGACTTACGATTATTGGATGACATGTTTACACAATCCATGCATGTTTAGATTACATTCTGCATTAGTCCATGCCCCATGTTGATTCAGCCAACCATATGGCTCGCTCAGTCACATACAATTTAGCACTGAGTTCCGTGTTACGCCCAGGTCATGGTTCGGGGTGTGACAAAGCTTGGTATCAGAGGTTAGGTTCAAGTGTCTTAAGGAGTCTATGAAATCGTGTCCAGTGGGATTACTTTTATCTGTGTGTGCTTGCCACACATATAAACAGTTGACCCCCAAGACATCTAGGATTGTCTCACTTTTTTCATACTCTATATCGTGTAGTTAGAACTATGCTTTCATGAATACTTCTAACTCGTGCGTATTACGTACTTCAGACAATGCCTGCGAAAAGAAAGTACACCAAAAGGAAATAAAACACTAGCCAAAAAGCTACTGCTGAGGACTCTTAGACTCTAAAAGTTCACATCGAGGCTCAGGGCTTGCATCGGATGCAAAGCCCTGACTAAGCCCCCATCTACAGGAAGACCTACGGAGGTCCTTCCTTCAGTTATTCTGCAGCCCAATGCTACTAACAAGGATGTTACGGGAGCTATCCAGCTGCTCAAACAAATTTTTGCTAACCAAGCTCAACGTCAGGAAGGCTTCTAGCACAGGCGCTAGTGGAGGGCCAAACATTTCTAGGACCAAGGAAGTTTTGCATATGAAGCCTGAAGTGTTCACAGGTACTGTTAAGGGGGAAGATCCTCAAAACTTCATCGATGGGCTTCAGAAAGTCTTTCATGTCATGCACGCTACCAAGATAGAGGCAGGAGAGTCGGGAGCTCATCAGTTACAGGATGTTGCTCATATTTGGTATGAGATGAGGGAACAGTCTCGCAGGGAAGATGCGTCTCAAGAAACTTGGGACGAGTTTGCATATGCCGTCACTGATCACTTCCAGCCGATTGAAGTCAGAGAGGCGAAAGCCTTCTATTTGAGAGACTCAGGCAGAATGACATGAGTGTGAATGACTATTATCTCAAGTTTGTATCTTTGCCCAAGTATGCTCCACACATGGTCCCTGACATGAGGGCCAAAGTTAGGCCATTTGTGTTAGGCCTTATACTAGGCGATTTGTGTTTGGCCTTATACCCGACTTACATGGTGATGCGAATATTGCTGCTTAGAATAGGACTATGACTATGACCAAGATGGTTTCTTTTGTTCAGGGTATTGAGGACAAAATGAAAGAGGAAGAAGCTCTTTAGAAAGAGAAAGAGAGAGAGTTTAATAAAAGAGCTAAGTCTACAGGTAACTTCAGTGATAGGGGTAGTGGAGGCAGGAAATTCTTTAAGAATAGGTCATCAGGACCTGTTCCATCTGCAGGCATTGCCCCAGCCCTAAAGTTCAAGAATGATCAGAAGAGACAGAATTTCAGGCCAACATACTCCTATTCTCAGGCTAGTGTGGCTTAGTAGACTTAAGATAATCCGGTCTGCAACAAGTATGGTAAGAGACACCCAGGGGAGTGTCGCATGGGTATGGATATATGCTATGGGTGTGGCGAGCAGGGCCATTTTTAGAGGGATTATCCATCAGCGAGATAGGGTACTGGTGGTAATGTGGCTTAGTCCACTAATTCAACAGCTCCTCAGGATTCTCAAGCCTAGTCATGGTATAGTACAACTAAGTCTGGCAATATAGGCGGAGGTCGGAACCACTTGTATGGTTTAGTAGGTCATCAACATACAAAGGCACTTGCAGAAGTTGTCACAGGTACACTAACAGTATTCACTTTCAAAGTTTATGCTCTTATTGACCCAGGATCCACTCTACTGTATGTGAACCAATTTATTGCTATGAAATTGGGATAGAACCGGAAAAGTTGCATGAACCCTTTGAGGTGTCCACTCTGGTTGGCAAGTCTGTTATAGCTAGACGTATTTATAGGGGTTGCCAAGTTTTAGTCTACCACCACAGAACCATATCCGACTTAGCAGAATTGGAAATGGTAAACTTTGATGTAATCATGGGTATAAATTGGTTAGCTTCATGTCATGCCACATTGGGTTATAGAACCAAAATAGGAAGATAAAATTTCCTAATGAACCAGTCACAAAATGGAAGGGCAATTCAGTCGGACCCAGGGGTAGATTTATTTCCTACCTTAAAGCTAGAAAGATGATTTCCAAGGGGTATATTTATCACTTAGTTCGAGTTAGGGATACGGAAACCTAGACCCCAACTCTCCAGTTTGTACCAGTCATTAATGAATTTCCAAAAGTCCTTCTAGATGATCTTCCTGGAGTTCCTCTCGACAGGAAGATTGGATTTGGAATCGATCTACTTCCCGACACTTAGCCAATATCTATTCCGCCATACAGAATAGCTCCAGCAGAGTTAAAAGCCCAGTTGAAAGATCTTCTTGACAGGGGATTTATCAAGCCAATTCTCTCACCTTGGGTCGCACCAATATTTTTGTCCGAAAGAAAGATGGTTCCTTACGCATATGCATTGATTACCGTCAGTTGAACAAGGTCACCATTAAGAACAGATACCTTCTCGCTGGAATAGATGATTTATTTGACGAACTTCAGGCTGCCCAGTGTTATTCCAAGATGGACCTTCGATCAGGATCCCATCAGTTAAAGGTTAAGGAAGTTGATGTTCCGAAGACCGCTTTCAGGACCCGTTATGGTCACTTCGAATTTCTTATCATGTCATTTGGGTTGACAAATGCACCAGCTGCTTTCAAGGATCTTATGAATAGAGTTTTCAAGCTTTATATTAATTTATTCATCATTGTGTTTATTGATGATATTTTGGTGTATTCCCGTAGTGAGACTAATCATGCAGAACATCTCAGAATAGTGTTGTAGACACTTCAGGATCGTGAGCTTTATGCGAAATTTTCAAAGTGTGAATTTTGGCTTAAGTCGGTGGCGTTTCTCGGACACGTGATTTCAGGTGAAGGTGTGAAAGTTGATTCTCAGAAAATTGATGCCTTAAAGAATTGGCCCAGACCCACCTCAGTTTCAGATATAAGAAGTTTCTTGGGTCTGGCAAGCTATGATAGACGTCTTGCAGAGGGATTTTTCTCTATCTCAGCTCCGTTGACTAAGTTGACTCAGAAAAATGTCAAATTTCAATGGTCAGATGCATGTGAGCAAAGTTTTGAAGAGTTGAAGAATAGGTTGACTTTTGCTCTACTTTTGACGCTTCCAGAGGGAATCGAAAGGGTCGTGGTATATTGTGATGCTTCGAGAATTGGTCTCGGATGTGTCTTAATGTAGCATGGTATGGTTGTAGCTTATGCATCCTGTCATCTTAAGGGTCATGAAAAGAATTATTCGACTCATGACATGGAATTGGCAGCTGTGGTTTTTGCACTTAAGATATGGTGTCATTATTTGTATGGAGTGCATGTTGATATTTTCACCGATCACAAAAGCCTGCAGTATATTTTCAAGCAATGAGAGTTGAACATCAGGCAGATGAGGAGGCTTAAATTTCTTAAAGATTATGATGTGGATATTCTCTATCTTCCAGGTAAGGCAAATGGTGTAGCTGATGCTCTTAGTCGACGTTACATGGGAAGTTTAGTTCACATTGAGGAAAATAAGAGAATTATGACCAAGGAAGTTCACTGCTTCGCTAACCTGGGAGTTCGACTCTTGGACTCCGAAGATAGTGGAGTTGTTGTTCACTTCCATGTATTCTATCCATCTAGGTTCCACGAAGATGTATCATTACCTTATGGAAATCTATTGGTTGAACGACATGAAAAAGAATACAGTAGATTTTGTGGCTAAGTATCCGAATTGTCAACAAGCGAAGGCGGAGCACCAGAGGCCTGGTGGGTTGGCTCAGAATATTGATATTCCTGTTTGGAAATAGGAGATGATAAACATGGACTTTATAATAGGTCTACCTCTCTCATCACAAAGACATGACTCGATTTGGGTGATTGTCGACTGACTTACCAAGTCAGCACACTTGTTTCCAGTCAAGATCGCAGATTCAGTAAAAGACTATGCCAAGTTGTATAATCATGAAATTTTTAGATTGCATGGGATCCTAGTGTCCATTATTTTATATCGTGGTGCTTAGTTCACAGTGAACTTTTGGAAATCCTCTCAGAAGGGATTGGGTATCAAGGTGAACCTCACCACAACTTTTCATCCGCAGACAGATGGTCAGGTAGAACGTACTATTTAGACTCTTGAAGACATGTTGAGAGCATGTGTCCTAGATTTCATAGGTAATTGGGATGATCAATTGCCTCTGATTAAGTTTGTGTATAATAACAGTTATCATGCTAGCATCAAGATGGCACTGTCTGAAGCTCTGTATGAGCAGAGGTGTATGTCGTCTATTGGTTGGTTTGAGGTTGGAGAAGTAGAGTTGTTGGGACTAGATTTGGTCTATCAAGCTATGGAGACAGTCAAGTTGATTCAAGAGCATTTGAGGACGGCTCAGAGTCGCCAGAAGTCCTATACAGATATGCGGCGAAGAAACTTAGAGTTCCAAGTTGATGATTGGGTGTTCTTAAAGGTTTCACCTGTGAAAGGTGTGATGAGATTTGGCAAGAAAGGAAAGCTCAGTCCCAGATATATCAGACTTTAGAGAATCCTGCGAAGGGTTGGTCAAGTAGCTTGTGAGCTTGAGTTGCCATAAGAGTTGGCGGCTATGCAACCAGTGTTCTATGTATCCATGTTGAGAAAGTGCGCGGGAGACCCGTCGTTGGTTATTCCTGCTGACACTATAACGGTTAAGGATGGCCTAACCTATGAATAAATTCTAGTATCCATTCTTGATCGTCAGGTTCGCAAGTTGAGAACTAAGGAAGTAGCCTCAGTCTAGGTCCTATGGAGGAGTCAGAAAGTTGAAGAGGCTACATGGGAAGCTGAAGAAGACATGAAATCCATATATACTCATTTATTTGAAGAGCAAGCAGAAAGCATTCAAGGCACATAACCTCCATATCCATTTCATGTCCCTTACGTATTCATGCCTCACGTTTCATGTAATCAGTATTCATGTCTTATGTCCCAGCATTCATTTTTTCATGAAACCATGTCATGTTAGTTCAGTTCCCATGTTCCATTTCATGTTTCCTCACATTCTCGTGTCCAAGCCATGTCCAGTTGAATTTTTAACCATGACCTACCATTCGAGGACGAATGATCCCAAGGGGGAGATATTGTACCACCTCGTAACTCCTAAGTAAGCTACGTTCATGATTCAGGACTTAGAAAACCAGACGAGATGTGTTAGAATTAAAATTCATTTCAGTTCAGTGAAGTTCAGGTTTTACGTCCAGTTATACGGACCATATATTTAAATACAGGCGGTACTTTTGGTCCGTATTGATCCATGGAAGAAACTATAGTTTCTGGAATTTGGCAGTGGGAAATACGGTCAGCAAATACGGACCGTATAATTATATATGGACCGTACTTGTGGCCACAAAAAGAAAAACGGACCGTATTTCAGTCCGTAAATCCTGAGGGAAAAATTCCAATTTTTGGAGAATTCGACCCAGTGAAATACGGTCAACTTATACGGATCGTATTTCTAAATACGGGCCGTATATTTCACGATGCAGTAAAAGTATATACATGGGACTTCAGCCTTTTATTCTATTTTTCATATTCTCAAGCCCTAAAACGAAGTTCTTCTTCTGCCACCATCAAGATACACCAAGGTAAGTCAATCCTAAGCATCCCAAGTGAATTCTGACATATATACATGACTACTAAATAGGAATTCGCTGTTCCTAACCTAGTGTTTTCAAGAAAACCTATCACAAGGATTCAAGATTTAATCTTTTGGGATTCTTCTCAAGTTCAGACAATTAGTGTCACACCCAAATCCTGATAGGGCGTGATGGGCACCCAACTCTTATGTAGAGCTAGTCAAACCCTCTGGCATTCACATAATGAAACTGGACATACAAATATTTTTAATATAATAAAGTACTTTTAGTCAACCTATAGAAATTTGCGAACGATACTCAGTTAATCAAAAACCGAGTAAGTCAAACTGACATATCAACCTACATGGTCGCTACATGACATCTCAACATACTAAACACTGGACACTGTCTGCAAAGTCTCTAAGAGTTAACACCGGAATCATATGAGTCGGGACAGGGCTCCAACATACCCGTACACACATGATAACCATAATGACTCGGCACTGCTCCAGGACGAAAATGGAGTTTGCCAATCCCAGCTGATAGCCAACCATCCAAGCTGAATACTTTTACCTTCAAAATAATCTGGGACTGTGTGGCATGAACACAGCGCCCCCAGGCAAAGGGATATCAGTACGAACAATGTACCGAGTATGTAAAGCAGTAGTAATCATAAAGGTGAGGTATAAGTCGTAATAAAAGTACGAGAAACAACCTGTAATATGGGTAGCCCCGAAGGCAGAGAATAACAATGTAAGTAGCCCCAAAGGCAATGACTAGAAATGTAAATATATACCATACCCGGCCCTTTAGCAAGGGACTCAGTGAAATGTAAATATATACTGTACCCGGCCCTTTAGTAAGTGACTCGGTGAAATGTAAATATATACCGTACCCGACCCTCTAGTGAGGGACTCGATGGAATAATCATATATATACCGTACCCGGCCCTTTAGTAAGGGACTCAGTGAACAATGCAATGAAACTGTGCACGACTACGTACCTGGCCCGGGACTCGGTTAAATGATGTAATAACGTTATGCACGAATAGAATATCAGGAGCAACTATATACAAATTAAATCATCATCTGAGACTCAGTAGAATAATTAGAATGAACCAACACTTTGAGAATCAAAGACAACTATCATGTCAAGTACTATTGAGAACTAGAATTCATGGGAATTATGTACATTCATCGTCCGCTTGTTTTATGTAATTCATGCCAAAAGAAGGAAGGATAGCCTTAACATACCTTGTTCGCTTCTTAAGCTAGTCCAAACCTAAGTCTCGGGCTTCTCAAGATCTACAACAACGTCAGTAGATACCAAACATTAGCTATACGTACTTAGGAATCCAACCCTAAGCTAGCACGTCATTTATAGAAATTCGGACAGTATTTCCTTTATAAATTCAACAAACCCCGAGAATTCAACTCTGCCAAATCATCAACAACAATACCAACAACCATATCAACAACATCAACAATTAATCCCATCGATCCAGCCCTTCAACAACATAAAAATAATTTCAATAATTCAAACAATAATGTGACGAGCGGCAAGCTCGGCTTGTCAATTAAACAATAGATTTAAACCCTATCTTCATTCCGAAATTTATCAACAATAATAACAACAACAATATAACAATAACAAGTTCCAAAACAACCACCAAACAACCCATACGATAACAACAATTTATCCGATTTCTGATATACCTTTCGTATTTCTTTCATCTAGCAATGTAGATACGACTTGGATAACTCAAATATATCTAGTAGAGGAGAATTCTTACCTTATATGCCAAGAAATAATTTTCTTCCACCTTACTTCATTACGAAGAAAGCCCGGATCAACAATCGGTATTAGAATTATGTAATTGACGGACATCAGCACTATATTGTTCATTGTATCTTGCTGCATCAATAGGAATTGTACACTTTGTACTTCCAAAAAATAAATTATAGTTCCTCCCATATACTTGATGCTCCATACTTTTAAAGAGACACCTCTCTTTATAAAAGGAAAGATTTCAAGCACAACTAATAATTAGAGACCGTGGGGCCCACCTTTAAATATATATAACTCACTTATCCTAGACATGCCACCAGTACCACCTATAATATGTGTCTGTTGCTGCCCTTAGTCATGAACACGTGGAAGTGTTTCAACATAACACTTATTCATTACATTGATATGTAATTCCTTTCCCTCTCCATAATAATCCAATATTTAATCAAATACACGCATAACTAATTTCTTGATCTCAATTCACTTAATAGTAATCATTTTTAATACACGTCATATACTCATTGTCATGATCATGTGACATAGTACTAGTTCATAACCGCATTTGCCACACATAAAATATTATTTTTAATCATTGTCATTAAACTTTTCATCTTAAATCATCTTGGGTCTTCATTCCTCATATACACCAAGTTCTTGATTTTCATGCTTTAATATGATCGAATTCCCCAGGCTTGGGTAAATTTGCTCATGTTGGATGGTTCAATGTCCCGATCCAAAATACATGATACAATAGCTTGGACCGTATTTCATTCAAATAAATTTCAAACCTCGATGAAACTTATTTTCTTCGATTATTTAACTTCTAATCCTTATGATACATTTGTACCATCACTCTAACCACCTATAAGCTTGGGGGATAACCTTGATTCCGTTACTAATGTCATTGAACTCACACGCTTTCCAACACATGAAAACACAGAATGTAACATCCTTCCCCCCTTTAGAACATTCGTCCTCGAATGTTAAACTAGTCCTATATAAGTATACTAGTTATGGTGATCTTATAACAAATCAATTATAACTAGAACTTGTCTATCATGATGTGCCTCTCTTTGCTTAACTTAATACCATTCTCCACTTGATATCAGTTAATATTGAATTTTCAAAGAAAGTGATCATAATTTAGCTACTTCCGTAATTGACTACAACTTACTATCTCCATCTACGCTTGAAGCTTGAGTCGAGTTTTTCTTGATTTGGAGTCATCTTACTAGTAACACTGTAGAATATGAGTTGTATTTCCTTTGGGTAGGTTTACCATCACATATTGGTTCCTCTTGTTCTCTCTTCTAATTCTTATAGGTCTACTTCCACTTTTTATTTAGGTCGCATAGTCCGCAGCGTACCTCCTTCTTGGAGTCATCATTTTAATCCTCTGACATGCACTATCTATAATATTCCCTTTGAATAGTTGAAAACGAGTTTCCTTCTTAGTAATGACTCTCGGTTGCAATACTTGACACCTCAGGAATATCCTTTCAAGAGAGATAAGTGATTCACTTTCCTGATATAACAGACTCCTCGATCGTTTTTCTTGTTCAATAATGGTATTAAGTCTAACATGGTTTGCAAATCTCTCCCACTTCCTTTCTTCCATATGACCATGATAATGGTATTGATTAACATCTGTAGAGTCTAGGTAAATTCAATCCGAGATATCCTGTCATAGGTGTCCCTCGTCGACTCATTAAAGGCTTCACAATTTTCGAGAATTTCATAATCCTCTGGTAAACTGTTGGAACTTCGCTATAACCATAATGATACAAAAATGAAAGTTCCAAGGCGTAATATTCCTTTGTTAAAACCCCCTTTATTCAATGATCCCATCGAATTCGTAAGTAATCTAACACACCCAGGGCTATCGTAGGAAACATCTAACATATACCTATATCATATGCATAGTAATTGTCCTATTTATCCTTAATGATAATTCCAACTCAATATTTCGACTCAATTTACCATATATTTTCCCTCAACTGACCCAGAGTTCCACAAACACACTATTATTGCTTACCTCTTACTCCTCTTTTTAAGTACCTAATTGGTTCCATTCTCGACATGTAAATACTTGCAAGTTACATAACCGTTCTTGTATGATTCGTGCATGAACATCTAGAGCCCGTTTGGATTGGCTTACAGCTTAAAGCTGTTTGCAGCTTATAAGCTGAAAAAAATAAGTTGGGGTAGTCCAACTTATTTTTTTTGGCTTATAAGCTGTTTTCAGCTTATAAGCTGCTTTAGATAAACTAAGTCAAATGGGTCCAATTATTTTTTTGAGCTTATTTTAAGCATAAAATGACTTTAAGCTGGCCAGCCAAACACTCAAAAAAGCTGAAAACAGCTTATAAGCTAACTTATAAGCCAATCCAAACGGGCTCCTAATCTTATTCATAAACTTCCCTTCCTTTGCTTCATTCTATTTTATGTATCTCATTCATACCAAAACACTTTTGTCTATCTGTTGTAACTTATCTCGTCATACTCTTTTCTTTCCTTTGTTTGGCCCTTGATTATCACAACTTATATTTTACTATAGAAAACTTTATGTACCTTCTTATTTGTCACTTATAAATCACAATATCTTTAACAAACGACTTTAATGTCAATTCCTTTACCTCTATTCCAGTATAGCCTCGCTATCCTTTACAATATTCGTCCAGTTATTTTCTCACAATGTCATGTTGTTCAAGGTCTTCAAGAATGATTTTCAATACAGCCTCAGATACCCGCTCAATTATTGTTCATTTATTTATTAGCTATTAGACTCATTTCTGCATTACTCTCACTTTTTGTTGTAGAGTTTATATTTATCACATCTTAGCATTCATCATTTCTATCTCTACACTTGTATTTACCTTACTCGCTTCCCCCTTTTAAGGGTCTTACTTATACCATTCTAAAATCTTTTCGTCCCTTCCAATCTTGAATTCATGTATTCCTTTCCTCAATTCCCTTATTATACTGAATCATATTCATGCCATTTCCCATAATTTATAGCTATAGTAATTCATGTATGAAGTCTTAACATACTCATCTTGCAATTTTGTGATCAAGCAATACAACCAACATAGCTATCCAAACAAGGATGTATTTTACTTAGCTCAACCATTAGTTATGAGTCTATGTCTACATCTGCTCTAACTAAGAGCTTCTGTCCCATAGGGATACTCGAAATAGTAGTATGTCTAGATATCCGTACCATCCATGTAATGTCATTTATCCCATTCTTCGATACTCAGAGTTCACTTATAGCGTCACCTTTCTCTTTTCTTCTCATCTCAAGTTATTCTTCTCTTTCCTGTAATTGACTTATAGTAACCGTAAATGGATTTTCCCTTAAACCAGCCATCTTTGTTTTTAAGGATCTAAGTCTCATGCGCGACTAATACCCCTTATGCCTCATACTCTTTTACTCTTGTGTTGCACTCAACATTGATTTCAAAACCAATCAAAATCATGTCATATTTGTCGTTGGTAATAACGTTGCTTTATCGCTTTATCATCGTACAGTAAACTCATAACTCATGGCCACATTTTTCTTTCCAACTTATTCCTTTATATACTTTCTCGTTCTATCTTGGTGTAGGATATTCGTAGGAGATGCATCTTCCTTTTCTCATAATACGACTACTTCTTAAGCGCATGTACTTCGCATATTTCCTTTTCTTTATGTACCCATACTTATTCCTTTACATTCTTTCCTCCTCAATTTATCTTATTACCTCTCGTTTTATAATCAATCCTTTATTCCTCGCACAAGGAACCCTATTCTTAACTCAAAACTGCTTTGTCCTTTAGAACAGATTACTTCTAACAATCCATTCTTCGCTTCCAAAACTTATTCTGTTCATTATGACTTATTATGCTGATCCTTTTCCAAACAATCGTTCTATTTCATTATTCATCTTTCCGTAGTCTAGGTATTTTACATCCAACCAAAGATATCACTCGTGATCTCGATTATACAAATCATAAACTGTTACTACCTTGCCGTATCACTTTTCACTTATTTCTTTTTCAAGTTGACTTTCTTTTTCATTTTGCTTGCTATCATTTCTGTCATGGCAAAACCTCTATGTTGGACTTTCTCCTAACAAAGTCTTATAAGCTTTCTTATCTACTTCCCTATGGCTCGCTTATTGGTTTCACACTTGCATTCACTCTTTATTCATATAGAACATGTCACATCTTTAGTCGTTTCCTCGCTATACTTTACTTACTTTGTATTACAGTTCTTGCTACGTTCTCATTATATCCTGATCACAATCAACTCTATAGAGTGTCACTTCTTGATATCATTCGCAAGCCTGCTTATAAAATAAAATAAACCTCTTGAAGTAAGCATACTTAACATGTTACTCTTTCTGATCAGCCCCATTACACTTGCCACATATGTGGTCTTACCAATGTATTCACATTCGTTATAACTCTTCGTATTTCGTACCCCTGTCTCAGTCATGCTGTTACTTTATTTTGCTAATAGACTTGTCATATTTTACTTGTGCTTATCCATCCAATCAATACTATAGTATCACACTCTATTGGAGTTACCCTTTCTCTTCTATGTCATGTTTTAGTACTACCAGTCTCTCAAATTTACTCTTAGTATTTCTCTTTACCATATCAATGTTGATCCTATAATTACCGTTACTATCAATTCAACAACATTTAACTCATCTCTTGTAGTTGTCAACGATACTCCTAACTTAATCCCGTCCTGCCATTACTTCTTACACAACATCTTTTCCCGTTAGGACATATTACAAGCTTATATCTTATCTCCTTTAAATTCTAGGAAAATTTCGGCAGAGTTTCCTCTATATTTCTTACTACCCAAAACCTACACACAGTAAATACCAACAATGCCTCACAGGGCTAATATATATACACGACATATCTCAACCACACAGGGCTCCCAATCTCAGCCACACAGGGCTCTGTCACACCCCACCCTTGGTAAGGCGTGATTGGCACCCGGCACCTTACAGGAACCGAGCGAAAAACTTATAACTTACATCCTTCATGTCTCAAATTGAAACAATAAGATCAAGAGGCTAAATATGAACATAATATCATGCATAAGTAAATGTACACTAGACCCATGATGCCGACATTACTATTGTCACACTATGACTAAGTTGTACACAGGAACTGTCTGCAAAGACTCTATGAACATGACTGAAGTATATAAGTCGGGATAGGGCCCCCGACATACCTTCTTGTCCCAAAAAAAACATATGCAGATCTGACTAGGCAATGCTCCTGGAAGAAGTGGAGCTCACCAATCAAAACTGGTACCAGAAGGCAGCCTACGATGAAAGATCCTGGTCTCGTCTATCTGCACCTGTGGGCGTGAACGCAACGTCCGCAAGAAGGGACGTCAGTACGAGTAATATACTGAGTATGTAAGGCATGAATAGTAGTATGATATCAGAATGAAGATGACATAAGATAAAGTAAGTAATATACCTCGTATTCCTCTTAAGATCTCTGTCATGTAAACTACTCGTCTACAGGAAAACATTTCATACACATCCATACATACATATGCATTCACATACTCTTACTATACATACATCTGTCATATCCGTACCCGGCCCTTTCGGGACTCGGTGTTATCTTGCCTAACCATATAGGCGCGGTAATATATATATCATCTTGCCCGGCCATTAAGGCTCGGTAATATATATAGCATCTTGCCCGGCTATTAAGGCACGGTAATATATATAGCATCTTGCCCGGCCACATAGGCGCGGTGTTATCTTGCCCGGCCATATAGGCGCGGTGTTATCTTGCTATAGGCATGGTGTTATCTTGCCCGGCCATAGAGGCGCGGTGTTATCCCCAGCTGATCAGTGGATGCAATGCATACATACATACATATACATAAAAATACATAAATGAAATTAACATCATCATTAGCATTACCATTGTCACTATATCATTCCTTGAAGAATCAACTATCGTAAGATGATATCAATAATGTCACGGGAGTCTCGAGAATCATGAACTTAGAAAGCATTGGAAATAGAATCATTATCTTCGCTATATCTCACCTCGAAGGAACGAGTAACATGAGGTGAGACCATCAACAATAAG